>NC_091282.1:59812802-60087802 GCF_032444005.1 Ranitomeya imitator | reverse complement strand
GGAGCAGGGGGACCATTAAAGGACCATTCCATAAATTAAAGATAAAGTTATAATAATGCTTTAAGCTATTTCCAGAATTGTGACAACCCGGCCATCATTTATAAGTGGTGGCATGAAGAATCTCTGACAAGGAGGCTCCCGGAAGCAATAACCTAGGAAAAGCTTATAAAATGAGGATATGTAGCATTCTGGATACTGTAGGAAGCATAGCAATGCGATAAATGGAAAGATCTTCATGGCTTCTTGTACGGCTGAGAATACAGAGGAGTCAAACTAATCTTAGCTGACACATTCTTCTTCCAGATATCTGACCTGATTCAGGCAGCAGATTGGGTTGTTTAACGCACCAGAGGGTGGAGGACAGGAAAGTAGGACATCGAATTGAATCTATAAAGTAACATACAGGTACATAAAACATAAAGGAATAGATTATTATCAGCCTCGGTTCTGTAGGGTAGAAGCACAGAACAACCGCCGTAATGTCTTCTCTTTGTTGGACACCAGAGACGTCAGCGTTATAAACATAATATTGGAAATTATTTGGCATTTAACACCCCTCCTGACGGGTATTAAAGAGCATCCCCCATGTAAATGGAAGCATAAGCTGCCGAGCTTCTTCTTTGGGAGAAGCCTTTTAATATTTTATTGGTCTCCTACATGGTTAACGGATGCTGGTTTACAATAACCCTAAAGAAACACTAAGCGTAGAAAATGCACGCAAAAAAAAAAAAGGAACGGCAACAATTCCTCCATCCGTCTCCTCCTTTGTATTCATTTTATCTTGTCTCCTTACAATTAAAACTGAGAAATATAAAGAAATCTTCTTTGTGTGCCTGAGTAGATCCACCGTGCCGAGTTTCTAGTCTTGTTTACCGTCTTATGATTTGGCATAACACAACTGGCTGCAGCAGGAGCCTCTCCCCACTGGACTATCTGTAGCAGGGCTGGATTCACAGCAACTCGAGTAGAAGAGTTGTAAATCCATGAAGCAGTAGAGTAGTTACAACAATGCGACAGAGCTGACTTGGCAATATAGTACTGATGTAGCAGAGCCGAGAGTGTAATGGAGCAGATCTGGAACAAATGCAATATGTAGTTGAGCTGACACAGTGATGTGGAAATGGTGCAGTAGAGTCGAGTTTGCAACGATGAATCAATCAAGCAGAGTTGCCACAGCAATGTAGCAGAGTTAATACAGAGGTCAGGTACTGATATAGCAGAGCTGATATGGCAATGTGAGCTGAGTTTAGCAGAGCTGACAAAGTTTTATCAAGCAAATGTTGCAGAGAGTAACGCTATGATCAGCACCTCTGCATGGGGTCCCCAGGTCCCTCCACGTGGGGATGCCGGCTTACTCGCGATCCCCGGTGTGCTCCTGCTCCTGCCTCCTCTGTGTACGTCACACTGTGTCCTGGGGGACGTGACAAGGCCACATGTGGTTGTGCTCCAATGGTCTTAAAGGGGCAGCACAAGCACATGGTTAATACTGCCAGCAAGTGCAGGGAGGAATTTAGTTAAAGTGTGTTCACCAGAGAGGTGACAAACAAAAACAAAAAGGATGTTTGCATACTCTGCAATGGCTAACCTTCGCTCCCCAGGAAATCTCTACTTCTTCATTTTGGACACATTAGGCTCCTGCTTACATTTATTTATAGGTTTAAAGGGGTATTTTCAAGTTGTCACTTCACAATTTTTTTATTTCCTTGCTGTTTGTAATGTGGGCACTCCTCTTAGAGAGGGAATGCTAGTCAGAAGTTCCGTCTCATTATTATAACACAATAAGTCAGTGGTTGTTCTACACTAATTCCACTATATTTGCATCTAGAGATAACTGTGCCTTTCAACAAGCCCAGGACTCGGGAGAACTGGTCTCGAACCTGCCGATGCTAGAGACTTACGATTCTACAGAACTAATAACAGCACCTTGGTTAGGAGCTGAGAGGGAGGAGTAGGGAAGTGAGCAGGTAACTGCTGTATAGAAATCAATTGGCTGGAGAGAGATGGCTGGAATGATAAGAGTTAACTCCTCTCCTGGACTGTAGTTACTGCACACACTGGGCCAGGCTTTTTGTCAATCCACAAATCCAGAATTAAATACTTACGTATTTGTATTGTTGTGCACAATTATATCACCATCAACTATTACTCTTTCCGATTACTCTGCCCCAATGTCAGTCTCTGCCATGCTGTCCAGGATTATTAGAACATGGCAGCTTTCTTTTTACACTATTTTATGTGTAGTTTCTGATGTTGGAGCTCTGCTGCATTGAAGAGAATGGTGCTACACTGCAATGTAGTGCACAACCTGTGGACAGGTGTGGAACTATTTTAGCAAAAAAGCAAAAGACAACTTCCTTAATAACAAGTATGCCTGTTGTGAATTCTGTTGTCGGGCTCCCTCCTGTGGTCATGAATGGTACTTCGGCTGGTTCTGTCCATGGACTTACTCTGGTGGGTGTTTCTGAGTTTCCTTCCACAGGTGACGAGGTTAATTCGTTAGCAGGCTGCTCTATTTAACTCCACTTAGATCTTTGCTCCATGCCACCTGTCAATGTTCCAGTATTGGTCTAGTTTTCTCCTGGATCGTTCTTGTGACCTGTCTTCCCAGCAGAAGCTAAGTTCCAGGTTGTATTTCTTTGGTTTGCTATTTTTCTGTCCAGCTTGCTATTTTCATTGTTGTCTTGCTTGCTGGAAGCTCTGGGACGCAGACGCCCTCTGCGTGGTCTTTTTGTAGGTTTTTGTGCTGACCGCAAAGTAACCTTTCCTATCCTCGGTCTGTTCAGTAAGTCGGGCCTCACTTTGCTAAATCTATTTCATCTCTGTGTTTGTATTTTCATCTTTACTCACAGTCATTATATGTGAGGGGCTGCCTTTTCCTTTGGGGAATTTCTCTGAGGCAAGGTAGGCTTTATTTTTCTTTCTTCAGGGCTAGCTAGTTCCTTAGGCTGTGCCGAGTTGCATAGGGAGCGTTAGGCGCAATCCACGGCTATTTCTAGTGTGTTTGATAGGATTAGGGATTGCGGTCAGCAGAGTTCCCACGTCCCAGAGCTCGTCCTTTATTATCAGTAACTATCAGGTCATTCCGTGTGCTCTTAACCACCAGGTCCATTATTGTCCTGACCACCAGGTCATAACAATGCCATAATGAACAGTTATAAAGGGGAGTTCTTGAACGGCTTATACCGGACACTTCCATTTATTCAAATTGCTCGAAAACTTTCATTCAAGGCAATTTTTTTTGAGGCATCTCTACTTGTATGTACCCAGGGTTCATTAGACCCATTGTCTTTGACATTTCTAAGATCATTTCCTGAATACTCAGCATTTAAAAATCCAATATTCAGTTTCCTTCAGCCATCAATCCTGGTAATGGACCACTGAGAGAATTCTTCTTGGAGGCTTTTCTAATGTCTTCAGAGTAGATACATTTGGATGGACGCTCTCTAGTTTCTTCTTGTCACACTATCATCTCCTGATGGTATTAATTTAATGTGGGCAGGCATTGACCTGAGCTGACAATTTCATATTTTACCCAAGACCAAGTTGAATTATGGATATCCTATATTTTAGCGAAATTAAGTTTGTGGTAGTTTGAAAAAGTTCTAGTCCTGAAAAAGACTCTTGGGTCAAATCATCCAAAGTTTGGGGACATTCTATGACTCACTTTAATTTACCATATTTCACTATCAGTGAACCCCAAGATGTTATGGGGGACCAAAAGTTATTGAATGCTGCCGAAAGACAAAGTCTTCAAATCTATATTGGCCTCGTCCAAATACTACAGACCCCTATTCCTTTGAATAGGGGGTAGATCTGCAGCACCCGGCCTCGACCATATTAGAAATGATGGAGCCTCTGTGTTCCGGCAGCATCCGATACATTACGGCTGGCATAACAGTAGATTGATGGGGGAGCCAAATGTCGAATCCTGACCGCTCGGATATTGATGGCATATCTTTATAAAAAAAAAAGTAGTGGTCAACCACTTTAAAGACCCAACATGATAGGTTCGTCTTAAAGAAACTACCTCTTCAAAATCGTCACTGCGACCATAAAAAAAAATAATTCAAGAGCAAGATTTTCATACCCCAGAGCTGACAGCTACAGTAACTCATGAATGACCCTATTATAGTGCTTCATGGCTACAATGTCACAGAGTGCAGCTCGTATTCGGTGTGCACAGACCGTCCCATCCATTTCACTGCTGATTCAATCAGGATATAATTAGTTTAAGGCAACTGCATCTCCCAGTGTATATGATGTCAGCTGTTCTCCGGTTACAGTAAGTCAGGGGAATAAAACCATTATCTCTTATCTCATGAACTTTATGTTTTAAATCACTGATGCTGGATTACGGTTAAGGGCACATCATGCATGTTGACTCACTGTCTGAAGTCATTTTAATAAATAGGTTTTATGAGGCAATTAGTAATTCAGGACCAATGCACAGAATGTACTTTGTTAAATGGCATAATGCTGCTCTTTGCATTATTTAGGACTGAGAAATAACATTGAGAAAAAGGCTGGAAATGGGTCGCTGTCTGAGATTGGGGTGATCTTGATGACTACTGCCCCCTAGTGGCAGTTTCATAAGAATTATTGGGCAAGATAATGCTATTAGTCCTTATCTTAGACCAGTGTTCCCCAACTCCGGTTCTCAAGAGCCACCAACAGTTCATGTTTTCAGGATTTCCTTAGTATTGCTCAGGTGATAATTGCATCACCTGCACAGGCAATAATTCCATCACCTGTAATATACTAAGGAAATCCTGAAAACATGACCTGTTGGTGGCTCTAGAGGGCTGGAGTTGGGGAACACTGTCTTAGATTCTACATGAGAGAGGACGCTGCCCATAAGAGCTCACACTCTACCAGAGAGAGGGTCCTGCTCAGAAGAGCTGACACTCTACAGGAGAAAGGACCTTGACCATAAGAGCTTACACTCTACATGAGAAAGGACGCTGCTCATAAGAGCCTACACTCTACAGAAGAGAGGACATTCTACAGAAGAGAAGACCCTGCCCATAAGAGCTTTCACTCTACAGGAGAGAGGACCCTACCCATAAGAGCTGACACTCTACATGAGAAAGGACACTGCCCATAGGAGCTTACACTCTACAGGAGAGAGGACCCTGCTCATAAAAGTTGGCACTCAACAAGAGCGAGGACCCTGCATATAAGAGCTTACACTTTACAGGAGAGAAGACCCTGCACATAACTTATAACCTACAGGCGAGGACACCCTGATCATAAGAGCTTACACTCTGTAGGAGAGAGAAACCTGGACATAAATTTTATGCTCATTAATGAAGAATATGACACTTCAAGTATTGAAGCTGTGTTTACTGTTAATGGCAAGTACATTGAAGCATGTATGGTGTATAGACTCTGGGGCAACTAGTCATATGACTAATGACAGAAGCTTCTTCTGTAACCTTGACCAAAGAAAGTCTGAGAAAGTGGTTTTGGCTAATGGTCATTATATCAATTCATAGGGAATAGGAGAAAAAGCTCACAAAACAAGAAAATGGAATAACATTTAAAAATGACAGATGTATCATATCAAAAGAAGGTCACACACTAGCTGAAGGAAAAATCAAAGATGAGTTGTACCAGCTAAAATGCAAAGAAACTGTATATACTGCTAAACATTAGCAGCATGAGAATTGTAGCCATGTATGTCACATGTGTCTTGCACATAGAGACCAAGAAACAATTAGAAAGTTAGCTAAAAAACAACATGCTGATGGTATTACAGTCGATCTGTGCAATCATACAATGCAATGTACTAGCTGTCTTAAAGGGAAAATTTCAAGAAAATCCTTTTCTACAAATAGTAATACAAAATCAGAACAGTTTCAACACTTAATACACATACATGTTTGTGGTCCAATGTGTGCTCGAACAAAAAGAGGAGTGTATCCCCTGAGCGTACAAGGAACAGTGATAGACGTTTTTGCAAAAAAACTTCTCAATATTTAATGAATCCAATAATGTTACATGTCTAAACAAAAAATTGACCCCTCACCCCCCTAAAACTACACGTTTCAGCTGATGCCTTTTTCAAGTTGTCCTGGAAAGAAGAGATATTGTCTTACATTTATTAATGATTATTCAAAATACATAGCTGTTTATCTGCTTCACAGAAAAGATGAAGTTTCAGGGAAATGTGAAATATATCTTGTTGAAGTATGTAAGAAATTTGGGAGAATGCCAAAATTTCAGTGCGCAGATAATGGAACTGAATATACAATTAATTAGACACAAAGCGTTTTAAGGAAAAATTGAATTTAAGTGGAAGAAGTATGCTATTTGACGCAGATTTACCAACAACATATTGGGGTGAGCAATCATGACAGTTTGCCATCTTCCAAGCAGACTACCAGGTAAAGCTACTGAGAAAACTCCATTTGAGCAATGGAACAGCAAGAAGCCTAAACTATGAGGCCGGCGTCACACTTGGCGTATGAAAATACGGTCCGTTTTTTACAGGCGTAATACGTAGAAATGATCCCAAAACAGTGATCCGTATGTCATCCGTAGGCAGGGTGTGGCTGCGTATTTTATGCATGTAAACCTCCGTAAGTAATCCGTATGGCATCCGTAATGCGTTTTTTTCACGCAGACTTACAAAATGGACATTCAACGGTTTTGAGGCCTGAAATTAATTTTAATCATCAGCATAAACCCTATTTAATTGGGTCTTGTCACGCCGCTTTGGACAGCCATACCCCATAGTTGATCCGCGAAGGAGGAGAAGAACGTGGGTACATCCACTTTTGCGGCAACGCCTCACTAAAGGGCATTTTCACAGGCTCTATTCAGCTCTGCGGACACATCTGGACAGATTCTTTCAGTACTGTCGCATGACAATACCCACCTTTGATATCTTGTTGGAGACAGTACATCCAGGAATTACGTATCAGGATACCAGGATGCGGAAATGCATATCTGCAGAGGAGTGTCTTCTCCCTACCTTATGGTATGTATTCACCATCCTCACATACTGTATGTTGATGATATTTTTGTACTATTTTGATTTTCCTAGCATTAGATTTAAATTTTATTAATCTATTTGTACAAAATCCAATACAAATATGTAGTAAATGTTAAATGTTAGTAGCCAGTGTAAATTTTGTAAGGTACACTGGTCTCCTGCCTTTTTAAATCCTCATATTACTTTGCTTTACTATGGTTTTTACCAAGCATTGTAACATTGCTAATATTTTTTTTTGTGTGTTCAAATTCCTGTCGACTGGATTGTCTTATGCCGGAATACATCTGGAATTTCTGATAGGTATGTCCACCATTTCCGGCATTGTGCGTAATACATGTGTTCAAATATGGGACAAACTACATGGACTACTGATGCCGCAGCCCAAAAGGGAGGATTGGCTGAAAATTGCCTGTGGATTTACTGACTCTTGTGATTTTCCTCACTGTATTGGAGCCCTGGATGGGAATAAGCAGTTTTTCTCTGTAGTTCTGTTAGCTGTAGTTGACAGTAACTACAGGTTTATAATTGTAGATATTGGGGCCTATGGGCGAACTGGAGACTCTAGAGTCTTCAATGCATCCATTATGGGTCGGCGGCTACATGAAAACCTGTTGGACCTCCCACCACCATGACAACTCCCAGGCTCCAATGCTGAAGCAGTCCCTTATGTACTTGTGGCAGATGAGGCCTTCCAATTTACCAGGCATGTCATGAGGCCATATCCCTGCCACAACCTGGACCACCGGCGGCGGGTGTTTAATGTCAGACTTTCACGGGCGCAGCGACTGGTGGAGTGCGCCATTGGCATTATGTCTTCCAAATTGTGTGTACTACAGTCTGCCATTCAGCTGAGTGAGGCAAATGTTAATGAAGTCATAAAAGCTTGTGTTGTTTTACACAACTTCACAAGAATTCATGAGTGCTCCTCAGCTGACAGTGGTGAAGGCATGTTGGCCAATGTGCGTAGGCCTACAACAGAAATCCGTCCCCTTTCTGGCATAAAAGTTAGGGATATTTATGCAAATTATTTTGTTTCTCCTCAGGGTGTTACTCCCTGGCAAGATAATGCTGTTTCTATGTTGTAGTTTTTTCCTTTATATCTATATATATTTTCTTAAAAAATGCATAAATTACTTAAATAACTTAACTATGTGTGTTTCAATGACCTATTTAACACATGTTTAGGAACCTAGTAATTGAGTATGATGTTGTAATGATTGGTCCAACAAACTGAATTTGACTTTTGACTACATATTTTTATTATAGCAAAAACCTTTTTTTTTGCTGTGTAAACACCATATTAATATCATATGGTTTTTTAGAAAATAAACTTGACATAACCCATTTTTTTTAGAAAAATAGAACAAAGTGCTACGACAGCAGAGTAAAACAAAAACATGGTTAGCAACAAAAAATATAAACACCGGAAAACATTTGTATGTAATTACAGATTCCTGAAAGTTGGTGGAGGTGATGGCGGCAGCTCAGGGTCCTGGTCAGGTGGCCTTTGTTGGGCCAGTTGTCCATCACCCTGTGTGTATGATGTATGTCCCTGATCAAAATGCTACCCTTGCTCATATTGGCCAGTCGGATATTGGCCATAAGAGTTTTGAGTATAGCCATCATTAGGTTGCAAAAAAGGCCTTGCCTCATACCCCCCAATATGGCCATGTCGTCCAAACCCAGGTTGGGACCAGCCTCCAGCACTGGGTCTGTACAAATGGCCATTTTGGGAAGGTTGATGGTATGATGGCATATGGTAATGTGCTGGCCTTGGTGGGTTTGGGGTGATAACGGGTAGAGGTGTAGGCACACGTGGAGGGGGTGCTTCAAATACTTGTTGAGCATGCACCTGTTGAGATGTTGGAAGGCGCAGGACATTACGTGCTGACAGCTGCCACCTCTCAAATTCAAACAAATCATATGGTTCATTTGGAGGGTACATGCATCAATAAGTATTTGAAAACACCCTCTCACACGTAGCCTCACCTCACGGGGTATGGGACGGAGGTACCGGGCCGGGCTCCTTGAATAGGCTTCCTCACCCTCATCCTGAGCAGCCCTGGCCAAATAATTAAGGACCCCAATGTCCATATTCCTGTGACTTTATTGCAGCTCTCTCCTTCTGCGGCCACAGCGGGAAATGACAGTAGGCTGTGGGGATGTCTCCAATGGAACAGTAGGGCTGCTACTATTTCCAGGATCATCCTGGCTTACTGGAACTGGTGCTGCTGTGGGTGGTGGTGCAGCTTCTTGGCCAGTTGTTGCCTGATCTTGTGGTGCAACTGAAGATGTTCCTGGAGGGATAGCCCTGGAAGGATCCGAAGATGGGCCAGCAACCTCTTCTCCTTCCCCAAACGGATCTATCATGACCTCCGAGTCTGAGCCGGTCTCCTTCTCAGTGAGGTTGGACTGTGTTCTGTTAGTAAAGTATGAGAATAAGTAAATACATTTTAAATTTTTGACCGTTAAAAACATGTGTAATGTGTTTTGAGGTTTTTACTTACGGTCTCAGATCCATACTGGGATCCAAAAAGGAGAGTCTGTCATAGTAAATGTATTTCCCCTTTTTTGAAGACGCTGCTGACCCACTCTTGGCCCGCTCCGGCCTTTCTCTCCTTTATTGGTCGCGTATGTTGCACCATCATCTCATAACATTTTTTTTTTTGCTCATGTTTAATGTACTTGTCTATATTTGCCCCCTATTCACAGGTAAAGCGCCATGGAATATATGGCGCTATATAAATGTATAATAATAATAATAATAATAATAATAATAATAATAATAATAAAAACATCTTCCACTGCAATGAAAGAATAAAATAATTGTGCACAGTGGTACCACAAGGTGTCAGTGATTTAACTGATTTTAATGTGGCATAGTAAACTGAATTTCTTAAAAAAGATCATCAATATAAAATATTGTAAACACAAACAGCACAATACGATATAAGGGAAAATACATAGAAAGTAAGGCCACAAGGACAGGGTCCTCTCCCCTCTGTAGCAGTCTGTCATTGTAAATTTGGTTACTGTAAGCAACATCTATAACTCTGTACGTAACCCCTTTCTCATGTCCAGAACCATGTAATTAATGGTGCTATATACTGTAAATAAATTATATTAATAATAATGAAAATAACAATACGCCCAAATTCATGTAGGTACTGCAGTTTACAATATTAATTAATAGAGAATCATGAGTGTACTTACTAATTTGCCTCTGGACCTCACGTGGCCGCTGCTCTTATTCTGGGAAAAGGATCCCACATATGTTCCTCCAAGCAGCCTCTTTCCTAGAATGGTTCGCATAGTTTGCATCCCGTTGGTCCCAAATTTCGGGCCTTTCTTGGACCAGGATGAGAAGCATGTCCACATTTATGATTGAAGCCATGATGCAGGTGACTCCGTGGAGGCGTGTGGCAGACTTCCGGGATGTCTGGCTTTTTCAGCTAATTAGCATGTCTAAGCTTCCCGATTGAGGGCTTGGCACATTTCTTGTCACCTGCAAAACTCTTGCATATTTTATGCAAGTCACACTGTTGGTCCGTGTGTAATCCGTATTTTTCGCGCACCCATAGAATTTAATTGGCAGATTTTTTGCGCAATACGCTGACAAACGCAGCATGCTGCGATTTTCAATGCTCGTAAAATACAGATGCATAATATACACCAAATAGGAGCTGCCCCATAGAGAATCATTGGTCCGTGTGTAATTTGTAGTTTTTGCGCCTCTCATATGTCCTTAAAACTCTCTAGTGTGACGCCGGTCTAACACATAAGAAAATTCAGAAGTAAAGTATTTGTACATATTCCCAAATAAAAACGTACAGAGTCGGAATCTCATGCAAAAGAAGGTATCCTGGTGGCTACAGTGTAACCCAGAAGGGATATAGAATCTTGCACCCAGAAACAAACAAGGATACAATAAGCAGATATTTTATGATTGATGAGAACTTCGTGGCACTCAAATTTCATTACATCATACCAGTTGTCCAGCTGAAGCTACAACAATCTCAGTCAGAATTTCAAAATAACAAGTAAAAGGATTTAGAAGCAAAAGAAAAATCAGGTGAACCTGAAGTCAGGAGATTGTCAAGATCAAACAAGGGTATACCAGCTAAGTGTCTATCCTACCTTGTTAAAATATCACCTGAGTCAAAGCCATAGTCATGGGATAAGATGCAACAACTACCTGTCCAAGAAAAACTGAAGTGGATTAATACTGCTAATGAGAAAATTAAGTCTTTTTATCAAAATAGTAGAAAACACACTGGCGCTCAAAGGGGGTATATGAGCTGAAGCTGCCGATGGTTAGACTGGCTCTGTGTGCAATCCTGTCGCACTTGCACATGCACTAAAATGTCAAATTTAAAATTTACCGTGCTACAGACTTAGTGATAGAATATATAAAACATGCATATAAAACATGAAATGGCCCTTAGCTGGTAGCTTGATAAGGGATGCAGAACTTACTCTTTACCCGATGAGTGTGGCTTGCATCCTAGTTGTCCGGTGATCGGACAGTCTCCGGTGCTTGGACAGTCTCCGTGAAGTGAACGGAGCACAATTGGAGCATCCTCCCGTTGCTATACCACCCCTAGTGCTTGCAAAAGACATGGAGTATTGGTGTGCTCCGGCCAGAAGCGCCGCCGTGTAGTAGCGAGGTGAGTGGGGGTGTGGTGAAAAGTGACGTCACCAATTCTGAGCGACGGACCCGTGTATGGGCCAAAAACCTTAGTGGACTGATGCTGCTAATGAGGAAATTAAGTCTCTTTATCAATTTCAAACTTGAAAACTCACCAAACTACCATAAGGCAAGAAAGCAATCTCATGTAATAGGGTTTTCAAGGCCAAGTATAACTCTAAAGGCAAGGTTCACAGTGTTAAAGCCAGCTAAGTCGCAAAAGGATATTATCAGAAATATAACGAAGATTATGATGCCACATTTTCTGCAGTTACTAAGCAGATCACATTCAGGACACTAATGGCTGTAGCTGCTGTACAAAAGATGTTTGTCAGATATTTGGTATTCAAAACTGTCGCTTTAAATGGTGACATTGGAGAGGACTTGAACATGACTCAACCTAAGGGCTATATCAAAGAGGGTGAAGAAAATCTTACTTGCAAACTACAAAAATCTCTCTATGGTCAAAAGCAATTGGCAAGGTCATAGAACTCGAAAAAGAACAAAGTCTTATTTTAAGTAGGATTTAAAAGAGGTCAAGCAGATCAGTGTTTATACACAAAATGTATTGACCGAAAGTGGATGTATAATCTCTTATTTGTGAACGATGTGATTATGGTTCATCAAGTGTAAACAGAAATTGCAAAGATGGCTGAAATTCTGAATCAGCATTTTGAAACTAAAGACTTTGGAAATGTGACATTATCTAGGAACCCTGGTCCAAAAAGAAGAAGATGGAAGTTTTTTTTTAAAGTGCAAATATCAACTCAATTCTGAATCAGTGTGGAATGTCACAAGCCAAAGGTATCTAAATCCCAATGAAACCATTCTACTGAAAGTTGGAAGGAGAAGATGATCTGTAACCTAAAAGTGAGAAATGCAAACAGGCAGTGGGGGCACTTCTGTACATAGCAATAATGACTTGTCCGGATATTGCAGCAACAGTTGAAATTCTCTGCACATATGTGAAAAAAACACGCAAAAAGGATTGGATTGCTGTTAAGAGAGTTCTTCAGTATTTGAATGAGACTCAAGTCATACATTTAGTGACATCTCTACAGGAGATCTCAAAGTCACAGGTCTTGTGGATGCAGACTGTGGCCGGTGACTTAAATGATCATAAATCATTAAGCGGCTGTTTGTTCAAGCTTGGAGAGAGTTCAATTTCTTGGTCTATCAGAAAACTGGTGTCTGTAGCGATGCCATCTACAGAAGCAGAGTATGCGGCTGCAGCCCACGCAAGAGGTCATATAGTTAAAGTAATTATTAGGCAATCTGGGTAAGCCTTCAACTCAACCAACGGTGATTTACGAAGACAACCAAGGATGCATTAAATTTGCATGCAGTGAGAAGATCAATGCAAGAACCAAACACATTGATGTTAAACATCATCAGCAATTATGCAACATCATTTGATAGAATGTTGCATAATTGAGTTTGCTTATTGCAAGACTGATCAGATGATATCTGATGTTATGACAAAGCCACTTCCAAACTCCAAGTTTGAATAATTGAGAACCACTATGGGACTAACAGGATAATTAGTTGTTGAGTGTGGGTTTTGGGACAATGCTTATCATTGTATATATTGCAAAATCTGCAATAACTACTTACTACTGTTTAATAGTGGATGAGTTTCTGTCTTCAGCAGTAGTGTTATATTTGCCAGCAAAGCACTGTTAAAAAAGGAACCAGAAAGTTCATGTTCACTGTGTGTGTAGCTAGAGCCCATTTTACTTTCAATTTGCAAGCTGCGAGACAACATGATCAGACCCGTAGAAGCGCAGGAGCGCGAAACGGCCGTCGTCTCTTGGAACCACAGGTTCTCCCTGTCATGTCCTGATATTTTTATGTGAAGCCACAATAAAGAATGGACATTTTGCACGGATGGTGAGTGCTCTTCTTTCTTATAGACTTTATTGATGTTTTGCACTCTCTTTTTTTCTGAATGAGCACCCTTAACCCGGCATGGCATAAGAACGCATTTTCAGTCAGGAGGAGGTGGGACAGGTGTTTTGAGCTGATTGTGCGGACCATTTTTTTCTTTGTTACCCTTAGAAAAATGTATCGGGCCTACAGTGAAACATGGTGGTGACAGTGTCCTTATGTTGGGCTACATGGTGTTAGGGATCTACATTTCATAGATGGTATCATGAATTCACAGATATGCTCCTCAATATTGAAAGAAAAAATGCCGCCATCACTCCTTGCCATTGATAGCCATGCACTTTTCGACATGACAATGATCCAAAACAAACTTCTAAGGACACTGCTGCATTTCTGAAGAAGAGTAGGATGAAAGTGCTTCAGTGGCCCAGAGTCTCCTGATCTTAACTTAATCGTATGCCTATGGGGATTCAACTCAGTATGGAGACAAATTGTCATCACTCTCCAACCAGCATCCAGCCTCTAAAAGATGTCATCCTTCAATGGAAATTGGTGTTGCAATATGTCGCCAGCTTGTTCATTATGCCTAGAAGACATGGAGGACTCATTTATGCCAAGCACTGTATGTACAGTATGTACGTATACTATACATTGTATATATATATATATATATATATATATATATATATATATATACAGTACTGACAAAGTTTGGACACACCTTCTTATTGAAAGATTTTTCTGTATCTTCATGACTATGAAGATTGTACATTCACACTGATGGCATCAAAGCTATGAATTAACACATGTGGAATTATATACTTAACAAAAAAGTGTGAAACAACTGAAAATGTCTTATATTCTAGGTTCTTCAAAGTAGCCACCTTTTGCTTTGATGACTGCTTTGCACACTCTTGGCATTCTCTTGATGAGCTTCAAGAGGTAGTCATCGGGAATGGTTTTCAATTCACAGGTGTGCCCTGTCAGATTTAATAAGTGGGATTTCTTGCCTTATAAATGGTGTTGGGTCCATCAGTTGTGTTGTGCAGAAGGCTAGTGGATACACAGCTGATAGTCCTACTGAATAGACTGTTAGAATTTGTATTATGGCAAGAAAAAAATAGCTAAGTAAAGTAAAACAAGTGGCCATCATTACTTTAAGAAATGAAGGTCAGTCAGTCCGAAAAATTGGGCAAACTTTAAACGTGTCCCCAAGTACAGTGGCAAAAACCATCAAGCGCTACAAAGAAACTGGCTCACAAGAGGACTGCCCCATTAAAGGAAGACCAAGAGTCACCTCTGCTTCTGAGGATAAGTTTATCTGAGTAACCTGCCTCAGAAATCAAAGGTTACCAGTAGCTCAGATTAGAGACCAGGTCAATGCCACACAGAGTTCAAGCAGCAGACACATCTCTATGAAAAACTGTTACAAAGAGACTCTGTGCAGCAGGCCTTCATGGTAAAATAGCTGCTAGGAAACCACTGCTAATTACAGGCAACAAGCAGAAGAGACTTGTTTGGGCTAAAACCACTGCAAAGGACAGGCAACAAGCAGAAGAGACGTGTTTGGGCTGAAGAACACAAGAAATGGACATTAGACCAGTGGAAATCTGTGCTTTGGTCTGATGAGTCCAAACTTGAGATCTTTGGTTCCAACCACCGTGTCTTTGTATGATGCAGAAAAGGTGAACGGCTGAACTCTACATGCCTGGTTCCCACCGTGAAGCATGGAGGAGGAGGTGTGATAGTGTGGGGGTGCTTTGCTGGTGACACTGTTGGGGATTGGGGATGCTGTGGCATGGCTGCCACGGCATCTTGCAGCGGCATGCTATTCCATTCTGTTTGCGTTTAGTTGGACCATCATTTATTTTTCAACAGGACAATGACCCCAAACACACCTCCAGGCTGTGTAAGGGCTATTTGACCAAGAAGGAGAGTGATGGGGGTGCTATGCCAGATGACCTGGCCTCCACAGTCACCAGACCTGAACCCAATCAAGATGGTTTGTGGTGAGCTGGACCGCAGAGTGAAGGCAAAAGGGCCAACAAGTGCTAAGCATCTCTGGGAACTCCTTCAAGATTGTTGGAAGACCATTCCCGGTGACTACCACTTGAAGCTCATCAGGAGAATGCCAAGAGTGTGCAAAGCAGTCATCAAAGCAAAAGGTGGTTACTTTGAAGAACTTAGAATATAAGACATATTTTCAGTTGTTTCACACATGTGTTAACTCATAGTTTTGATGCCTTCAGTGTGAAGTTACAATTTTCATAATCATGAAAATACAGAAAAATCTTTAAAGGAGAAGGTGTGTCCAAACTTTTGGTCTGTACTGTATTTATATATATATATATATATATATATATATATATACTGTATACATACTAGATGGTGGCCCGATTCTAACGCATCGGGTATTCCAGAATATGCATGTCCACGTAGTATATTGCCCAGCCACCTAGTATATTGCCCAGCCACGTAGTATATTGCCCAGCCATGTAGTATATTGCCCAGTCACGTAGTATATTGCCCAGTCACGGAGAATATTGCCCAGCCATGTAGTATATTGCCAAGCCATGTAGTATGTTGCCCAGTCACGTAGTATATTGCCCAGCCATGTAGTATATTGCCCAGTAACATAGTATATTGCCCAGCCACGTAGTATATTGCCCAGCCACATAGTATATTGCCCAGTCACGTAGTATATTGCACAGCCCACGTAGTATAAAGCACAGCCCATGTAGTATATTGCACAGCCCATGTAGTATATTGCACAGCCCACGTAGTATATAGCAATGTGGGCATCATATCCCTGTTAAAAAAAAGAATTAAAATAAAAAATAGTTATATACTCACCTTCCGGAGCCCCCGGATCCTTTTCTTTTTTTCTTTTCTTTTCAATGTTCTTTTTATTGATTTTCATTAAAGAACAGATGTACAAACATGTATAAAATACGAAAAAAAGAGAACAGTTAATAGAACGACATTAAATAAACTTCGAGTAAAAGCTCCTAGAACAAACATAGAGCTTTGAGGTCACTCAGAATATATGAAGGTAAGACAATTGTATTATATGAATGATGAGTAGTTGTCAATTGGAGGATACATAAATCTTGTTTTATACTAAAAGGAAGGAAGTTGTGCTTGCAATCAAACATTAATTATGTTCCGTCTAATAATGCAGGTCATCGAAAAATAAAAACAACACAATTGAAGGAGAAAGAGTTTAGAGAAGAAAAGGAGGTAGAAAAGAAGGGATCAGAGTTCAGGGGTAACGATGGGATGGGGGAAGGGAAGCACCTTGTTCTGCAGTCAGCTTTGTTTAAGGTATGTCTTCAGGCATCAGATGTTTGTTAGACCTATAGAGGACCCAAGGGAGCCATGCTTCTTTGAATGATGGGATCGTATGGTTCACGGAGGCTGCTAATTCAGCTAATCTGTAAAGTTGGTCAATTTTGGATAATAGTTGTGGGAGTGAGGGTATTTTTGTTGATTTCCAGAGTGTCGGCACCAGTAGCTTAGCAGCCGCTATGATGTTGTAGGCTAAGGAAGAGGAGGGGCGAGACAGATTGGGGCAAATGGGTAAGTTTAAGAGAACAGACTCTGGTGTTAGTTTCAATTTTTTACCTACGATATCCAGGATAGTTGTCTCCACAAGAGACCAGAATTGTTGTAGGATGGGGCAAGACCACCATAAGTGAAAATAGTCACCTGTTCCTTTTTTGCATCTCTACATGAGGTAGAGGTGTCAGGTTTCCAGATTCAGATTTGGGTTTGTGAAGTGTACCACCTGGATACTATTTTAAAGGAATTTTCCTGCGTTTTCACGCAGCACGTGGGGCCATGTGAATTTTTGTAGATATGTTGGACCTGGTATTTACTAAAAGTATATCCCAAGTCTTTTTCCCAGCTTGTTATATATGCTCTTTTTAAGCAATGGTCTTCATTCAGGAGAGTTTGGTATAGGGTGGATAATGTTTTCGGTGGTTTGGATACTTTGGCGCATTGGGTTTCGTAGGTTGTGAGATTTCGGGTGGTGTCAGAGTTGTATTGCATTAATCTCAGAGATTCTTTGAGGGCATTGTACTGTATAAAATTAAAGTTCGGTAGGCCCATTAGTTTTTTAATTTCAGAGAGGGGCAGAAGCACTCCCTCCCCAAATAGCTGGTCTATGGGTGTGTTTGGGCCTTTCTGGCTGCTATGTACTTTATTGTCAGTTTTGATTGTGTGGGTTAGGACGTCTGAAAGTTTGAGTAGTGGTGATGAAGAGGGTATTAGTATGTTATGTACTTTCGTCCAGATCCTGATGAGTGCTTGTGTGAGTGGGTTGGATTGTGAGGGAGGAGGTCGCTTCTTGACATAAGTCATCAGAAGCGATCTGATAGGCTGAGGTGAGAGCACATTCTCTATCTATCTATCTATGCTTACTTTGTGTGCCGCGTATTAGGTCCACTGAGCGCGCCAATATTGCAGCATGGTAGTATTTCCTGGCATCTGGTGCGCCCATTCCGCCGTTAGATTTGGCCAATACTAGCGTGCGGTAAGTTATTCGTGGTTTGATATTTTTCCAAATATACTTGAGGAACAATGAGTTCACCCCGGCTAGGTAAGAGTCTGGGACGTGTATGGGTAGCATTTGAAACAGGTAGACAAACTTGGGAAGTATTAAACTTTTTAGTATATTTTTTCTCCCTGACCATGATAGGAATTGGTCTCTCCAGGATTGCATGGTAGTCTTAGTTTTGTCAATTAGTGGGTCATAATTAAGTTTAAAAAGGTCTTTGTGGTTTCTTGGTATCCTAATTCCAAGGTAAGTGATGTATTGTTTGGGCCAGGTGAAGGGGTAAAGTTTTTTCAATTTAGTAAGGGTGTGAGTAGGTATGTTGAGATCTAGAGCTTCTGATTTAGAAAGATTAACTTTAAAGTTTGCTAGGGTACTATATTTCTCCAGTAAAGACATCAAAGCTGGGAAGCTTTTGAGTGGTCTAGTCATCAGAACAAGAAGGTCGTCCGCAAAGGCCGCCGTTTTGTACTGTGTTTTTCCTATATTAATGCCCTCAATTTCAGGGCTCTGCTGAATAGCACTTAGTAGGGGTTCCATCGCTAACACGAAGAGTATCGGCGACAGGGGGCAACCCTGACGAGTGCCATTTGATATAGTAAACGTGTCTGTTAGGGAGCCATTTATTCTAATGCGTGCCCTGGGTTCTCGATACATACTCATTATTGAAGAAGTTAGTTGGTGAGGGAATCCAAAGCAGGCCAAGGTCTCTCTCAGGTAAGTCCAGTCCACCCTGTCGAAGGCTTTCTCCACATCAGTCCCTAGGAGAACTAAAGGTAGTTTTCTTTCTCTAGCATAGTGCATAAGGTGCAATATTTTATAAGCATTATCTTTCCCTTCTCTTCCCTTGACAAAGCCTGTTTGGTTTAAAGAAATCAATGAAGGCAAAAAACCTGCTATTCTGCGTGCTATCATGCTTGCAAATAGCTTCAGGTCCACGTTTAATAACGAGATTGGCCTATAGCTACTGCATTGCTCTGGGTCCTTGCCTTCCTTGTAAATTAGTGAAATCTTGGCTTCCAAGGCCTGCGAAGAGAATTGTTCGCCGTTCAATACTGAGTTACACATGCTTAATAGGCGTGGGAGTAATACTTGGGAAAAGGACTTATAGTATATTATGGGTAAACCGTCGGGAACGGGGGCTTTCCCAGAAGGGCTCCCCGACAGGGCGGACCGGAGTTCATCTAGTTGGAATGGTTTGGCTAGGAAGTGTTGCTGAGAGGTTGTCAACTGAGGGAGATTTAGACCTGTCAAAAAGGTTTTAATAGTTAGTAACCTTCTGGATTTGTCATTATCGTTCTCTTTTGGGCGTAGATTGTAAAGCTTTTTATAATAATTTAGGAATTCAGATTCAATTTGTTTATAGTTTTGGGTGCTCTGACCATTTGAAGATTTGATGGTATGAATATATGTGCGTGTTTGGCATCGTTTTATTCTGGTTATCATTAAAACTTAGAAGCTCTATCGCCATATACGAACATTGGAGCCCCCGGATCCAAGCGAAGCGGTTACCGACGCTGAGTCCTCGTGTGATCCGGTCTGATGAGTGGATCGCGAGACCGCAGCGTCATTATCTTGTGAGATCGCAGCATGGACCTGTTACCGGAGCGTCGCGAGCGGGAAAGGCCTGTTGTGGATCCGAGTGGCCGACGGACGGTGAGTATATATCGATTTTTTTTTTTAAATTATTTTTCACATTAGATCTTTTTACTATTGATGCCGCATAGGCAGCATCAATAGTAAAACGTTAGTCACACAGGGTTAATAGCAGCGTTAACTGAGTGCATTACACCGCGGCATAGCGCGGTCGGTTAACGCTGCCATTAACCCTGTATGAGCGGTGACCGGAGGGGAGTATGGAGTATGGGAGTATATATATATACAAAATAGACAAAAGAAGGCAGCACTCCAAGTCCTTTTCAAGGTGAAAAAAGTGTGACGTTAATTCAACCCACATCTCTGTGCGACGTTTCGGCTCACACTGAGCCTTTCTCAAGCAGTGAGTGTTACTGACATTTGTGTTTTTATAGGCATAATCTACAATCATTTGCATATTATATTGGCCATCAATCATTAATACATATATACATAAATTTTTACAACACGTGCAAAAAAGTCCTTTGTGCAATCCATACCTGGTAAAGTGCACTGTGCTAAGGTGCTAATATAATCATATATCTTCACAATCACTTCTCTTATTTTTAACATACTCTTATTATTCCTTTCTTAATAAACATTTGTCTCATAGTACATATATATATATATGTATATATATATATATATATATATACTGTGTATATTACACACGTGGCCAAATTGTAGGTACACCTCGTTTAATGACAGAAAAACCCACAATGGTCACAGAAATAACTTGAATCTGATAAAAGTAATAATAAATTAAAAATCGATGAAAATGAACAAATGAAAGTCAGACATTGCTTTTCAGCCATGCTTTCACAGAATTTAAAAAAAATTAATCTCATGAAATAGGACAGAAATGATGGTTCCCTTAACTTAATATTTTGTTGCATAAGCTTTTGAGGCAATCAGTGCAATAAAACGATTCCTGTAACTGTCAATGAGACTTCTGCACCTCTCAACAGGTACAAAAATATACAAAAATGTAGGGGTCTGAATAATATCCGCACCCACTGTACATCAGATTTTAGCCTTGCCGAAATGATACCACGAGTTTATAGTTCCCCAACAGCAGAACATACAAAATTGTGTAGTTCTCCTTTAAAATGTGGACGCTGTAGAGCCATACACTCGTCTTCTATGAGATCCATTAACATTACGAAGCAGATGTGATCAATAGTGAATTGTAACATAGTAACATAGTAACATAGTTAGTAAGGCCGAAAAAAGACATTTGTCCATCCAGTTCAGCCTATATTCCATCATAATAAATACCCAGATCTACGTCCTTCTACAGAACCTAATAATTGTATGATACAATATTGTTCTGCTCCAGGAAGACATCCAGGCCTCTCTTGAACCCCTCGACTGAGTTCGCCATCACCACCTCCTCAGGCAAGCAATTCCAGATTCTCACTGCCCTAACAGTAAAGAATCCTCTTCTATGTTGGTGGAAAAACCTTCTCTCCTCCAGACGCAAAGAATGCCCCCTTGTGCCCGTCACCTTCCTTGGTATAAACAGATCCTCAGCGAGATATTTGTATTGTCCCCTTATATACTTATACATGGTTATTAGATCGCCCCTCAGTCGTCTTTTTTCTAGACTAAATAATCCTAATTTCGCTAATCTATCTGGGTATTGTAGTTCTCCCATCCCCTTTATTAATTTTGTTGCCCTCCTTTGTACTCTCTCTAGTTCCATTATATCCTTCCTGAGCACCGGTGCCCAAAACTGGACACAGTACTCCATGTGCGGTCTAACTAGGGATTTGTACAGAGGCAGTATAATGCTCTCATCATGTGTATCCAGACCTCTTTTAATGCACCCCATGATCCTGTTTGCCTTGGCAGCTGCTGCCTGGCACTGGCTGCTCCAGGTAAGTTTATCATTAACTAGGATCCCCAAGTCCTTCTCCCTGTCAGATTTACCCAGTGGTTTCCCGTTCAGTGTGTAATGGTGATATTGATTCCCTCTTCCCATGTGTATAACCTTACATTTATCATTGTTAAACCTCATCTGCCACCTTTCAGCCCAAGTTTCCAACTTATCCAGATCCATCTGTAGCAGAATACTATCTTCTCTTGTATTAACTGCTTTACATAGTTTTGTATCATCTGCAAATATCGATATTTTACTGTGTAAACCTTCTACCAGATCATTAATGAATATGTTGAAGAGAACAGGTCCCAATACTGACCCCTGCGGTACCCCACTGGTCACAGCGACCCAGTTAGAGACTATACCATTTATAACCACCCTCTGCTTTCTATCACTAAGCCAGTTACTAACCCATTTACACACATTTTCCCCCAGACCAAGCATTCTCATTTTGTGTACCAACCTCTTGTGCGGCACGGTATCAAACGCTTTGGAAAAATCGAGATATACCACGTCCAATGACTCACCGTGGTCCAGTCTATAGCTTACCTCTTCATAAAAACTGATTAGATTGGTTTGACAGGAGCGATTTCTCATAAACCCATGCTGATATGGAGTTAAACAGTTATTCTCATTGAGATAATCCAGAATAACATCCCTCAGAAACCCTTCAAATATTTTACCAACAATAGAGGTTAGACTTACTGGCCTATAATTTCCAGGTTCACTTTTAGAGCCCTTTTTGAATATTGGCACCACATTTGCTATGCGCCAGTCCTGCGGAACAGACCCTGTCGCTATAGAGTCACTAAAAATAAGAAATAATGTATATTACGGGATAATGGAAATGTATAAAGAACAATTTCACCCTTATATAGCATATAAAGGGCACAATCCTGATGATACATGAGGAATAAGGAACTCCAGTGCTCACAAGGCGCTTGTGCATTTTATGTTCTTAAAGGATTTCTTTTTTTACTAAAATTGACGTTTTTTTTTTTTCCCTAAAACTAATTCCTACTATTGGGTTTCTTTAAGGCTACGTTCACATTAGCGTCGCGTCGCTGTTGCGTCGGCGACGCAGCGGCGACGCGCCCCTATGTTTAACATAGGGGACGCGTGCGTCTTTTTGCACGCGTTTTCCGACACGTGCGTCGTTTTAGACGCTAGCGTCGGACGCAAGAAAACGCTACAAGTTGCATTTTTCTTGCGTCCGATTTCGGCAAAAAACGACGCACGCTTCGCAAAACGCGCGCGTTTTTGCGCGCGTTTGCGCGCGTTTTTCCGTGCGTCGCCGCTGCGTCGCCGACGCAACAGCGACGCGACGCTAATGTGAACGTAGCCTAAGAAAGTGAGAATCTGTCAGTGAGATCACTCATATAAGAGTTTTTTTTTTTTCTGAGGTCCTATCAGTTGAGAAGCTGAAGCTGTCCATACTCTTTAGATATTTTCCATTTTTTTATTTATATCATGCTGCAGCTTTATTCTCCTCTTTATTATTTTTTCAATGGAGTAATTGTATTTTTTGTCTTTTTTGGGGGGAGGGGGTACATTTTTATTTCCAATTTCCTTGGCAAATAAAAAATTCCAATGTGCTTGTTTCACACTTTGGGCCTCATTTTTCAAAACTGCTTAAAAAAAATCCCCAAAGTAACCGATCACAGTATTGAGTTTGTGAGAGATTTTTAACCTCTCGATGACCAAGTGATTTTTCATTTTGCGCTTTAGTTTTTTCCTCCCTTTTTCCTAGAGGAATTTTTTTTATATTTTTCCACAAGAGGGCTTTTTTGTTGTTGTACTTTTGAATGACATCATTAGTTTTACCATTTAACGTACTGGAAAATGGTGATAAAGTTCCAAGTGAGCTGAAATTGTGAAAAAATAAATAAAAATCTGCATTTTGTGTTTTTGAGTTTTGTTTTTATGCGTTCATTCTACACTGAAACCGACCTGGAAATATTGCTCAGGTCATTATGGTAACGGCGATCCCAACTTGCTCAGTTTTTTTTTAATTAGAGACCAAACATTCTTTTTTTTATTTTTTTTATATATCAATAGTGCACATAAAAATTAAAAGCTTTCTAATCTATCTGATCAGAGAAATTGGCTTTTTTATCCTCTCATTTGTTCTCAAAATTCTCAATTGATGGGTAAGATGTGTCTGCAGGTAATACAGACCTTCCCATTATGGAGCTAGGAGATGACGGTGCTCAAAAAGTTCTATTGAGGACTTGCAGCAGAAAGTCTGTCTTGGCCTCACACTCATCCCCACCATAGTATTGCTGTATATGGCACAAATCATGGTCTCCTATGAACACCAGCCACAGACTGGATTTCACAAAAGCACAGTCATGCAAAGAGTGAGCGTCTTCGGCCAGCCCCCAGCTGTCATAGTAACCCATCGGCGCTCCGCATTCCCATTGCGGTTAGGACAATATGTTCCTGGGTTCAAGCACTATAAACGCAGAAACAAAAACAAAAAATAAAATAGTGACCATACACTTTTAGCATTAAACTAGTTAGTGGTGTCCGTCAGTGCCGCACCGCATGCACTCTCGTGCTACTTTATTATTTCTGTTACGTGCGGTACTGCGGCACTGTGACGCAACAGGGTTCACTTCTTTCACACAGGGTGAAGCTAATCCATGTGTGTATACTCATTCTACTGCCATATAGTCCGTCATTACTTAGCAGCAGGTTCCATCTCTGCACGGTGGACCCCGGGCTGCGAACGCACCTTATTCCTTTTCTCTAATTATTTGGTGCCTTCCGCTAGCCCTAACAGTGGGGAAATTGTTTGTATCGGAACAATTCCGTCTTAGACTCCTGTGGGAGTTTCATGAGTCTGTATTGAGTGCTCATCCTGGGATTTCAGCCACTCGGGAGGCACTTGCTAGGGTTTTCTGGTGGCCCTCTTTGGTCGTGGATATTAAAAGGTTTGTGTCTGCATGTGGGGTTTGTGCCCATTCTAAAAATTCTTAATGCCAGCCGGGGAATTGGTGCCTTTACCAATGCACATTTGTCCATGGATTTATCACAAATCTCCCTCC
The DNA here is from genome assembly GCF_032444005.1 of Ranitomeya imitator. Lineage (NCBI taxonomy): Eukaryota > Metazoa > Chordata > Amphibia > Anura > Dendrobatidae > Ranitomeya > Ranitomeya imitator. Next base: position 60,063,106 of record NC_091282.1, on the reverse strand, counting down.
ATCCAGGGTTAACTCTGTTGTGGGGGTGGTGGTGGATAGATTTTCCAAACAGGCTTATTTTGTACCTCTGCCCACTTTACCGTCTGCATGGTGTGTCTACGAATGTGGTATCTGACAGAGGTGTGCAGTTTGTGTCCAAGTTTTGGAGGACTTTTTGTAAGAAGTTGGGAATCTCTCTGTCTTTTTCCTCTGCCTATCATCCGGAGACTAATGGGCAAATTGAACGCACTAACCAGTCTTAGGAGCAAATTCTGAGATGTTTGGCATCTTCCAGACAGGATGACTGGTGTGGTGCGCTACCCATGGCACAGATTGCTTTCAACGGTCGTGTGAGTCAGTCCATGGGAATGTCTCCCTTCCTAGTCAACTATGGGTTTAAACCCGCATTTTGGGGAGTTTTCTCGCATGGACTCATTGTCTGGGCGCGGGGGGTACAGTACAATGCCTAAAAGCCCGTGGGTGGAGGTTCAGCGAAACATAACCAATGGCCAGGGAATTTTTTGTGGACAAGAGGAGGCAGTCGGGTCCTGCGGTCCTAGTGGGCGAGATGGTGTGGTTATCCACTCACAATATTAAACTTAAGGTTCCCTCGGCCAAACTGGGTCCTAAGTTCATTGGCCCATATAAAATAAGTGAGGTTGTCTACCCGGTGGCCTACAGGTTGCAGCTTCATGCATACTTCAAAATCAAAATATCCAACGTTTTTCACAGGTCCCTTTTGAAACCATTGGGAGTGGTCGAGGAGGACTCCTCGTCCATTACTCCTCCTGTGTTGGTGGAAGGTCATCTGAGTATAAGGTGGGGCGCATTGTTGATTCTCGGTGGGTGCGCCAGAATCTGCAGTATTTGGTGCACTGGAAGGGGTATGATCCAGAGGATTGGTCGTGGGTCTCGGCCGGTTCAGTGTATGTCGATTGGTTGGTTCGGGCTTTTCTTGCCAGGCATTCTGAGAAGCCTGGGGGTCTAGTGGTCCCCAATTAAGTGGGGGGTACTGTCATGGTTGTGGACAGGGTTCCTTCTCTGTCCTCTTGGGGGTAATTTGAGTAGTCTCCTTCTGGTTTGGGGAGGGCTATATTTACCAGCCTTCCTCTGACCCCCTGATGTGCTTGCATACTGTTGTCTGGTTGCTTTCTCGTGTATGATTTGGTCTGTTTTCTCGTTCTGTGCTTTGCCTTGTGACTCTGTGCCAATTGTCTGTTTCTGGCTCTGACCTTCGGCTTGGTACACTAACTTTCCTCTTGTCTGCTCCGTTTGTACTGCATCGCTATCTTCGGCTCCCCGAGCTTTTTGCTATGTCCCGACCACGCTTACGTCTCACGCTTTTGGCACTACATCGACCTCCCAGCTTGAATTTAGCACGTTCAGACTACTTTCTGGCTCCGCCGATCACCGCCGCCACTCGGCGTCTGGTTCCACCTCTGTCCACCCCCCTGTAGGTCACGTGTTTCAGGTCCTGCGCTCCAGAAGGTAAGTTCACCGCAGCACTCCTTACTCTCTCTCTTTCCTTCTGTAACACGTGCACCAACTCCTTCCCTTCTGTAAGTCTGCAGCAGGGCTCTTGATAATTTCACTCTGCAAGCTTCACTTGATGTCTCTCCCAGTAATATAGGCTGGATGGGAGGACTGTGTATCTCTCCCAGTAAAATAGACTGGGTGGGAGGACTGTGTGTCTCTCCCAGTAATATACACCATGCTCCAAATTATTATTCAAACTATATTTTTCTCTGATTTTCCTAAATGGTCATTGAAAATGACAGTCAGTCTAATAAAAGTCATCACTCATTAGAGTATACATAAAATTTTATTGAAGAAACCTCCCAATGATAACAGTATAATCTCCAAAATGAATAAAAACTCAAAATGCACTGTTCCAAATTATTATGCACAGTAGAATTTCTAAACATTTGATATGTTTTAAAGAAATGAAAATGCTCATTTGTTGAATTTGCAGCATTAGGAGGTCACATTCACTGAACAAAAAAGCTATTTAACTCCAAAACATCCTAACAGGCCAAGTTACATGTTAACATAGGAACCCTTCTTTGATATCACCTTCACAATTCTTGCATCCATTGAACTTGTGAGTTTTTGGAGAGTTTCTGCTTGTATTTCTTTGCATGAAGTCAGAATAGCCTCCCAGAGCCACTGTTTTGATGTGAGCTGCCTCCCAGCCTCATAGATCTTTTGCTTGAGATACTTCAAAGGTTCTCTATAGGGGTGATGGTGGAAGATGGTGGCCACACGATGAGTTTATCTCTTTTTATGCCCATAGCAGCCAATGACTCAGAGGGATTCTTTGCAGCATGAGATGGTGCATTGTCATGCATGAAGATGATTTTGCTCCTGAAGGCACGTTTCTGCTTTTCATACCATAAAATAAAGTTGTCAGTCAGAAACTATATACTTTGCAGAGGTCATTTTCACACCTTCAGGAACCTTAAAGGGCCTTACTAGCTGTTTCCCCATGATTCCGGCCCAAAACATGACTCCTCCACCTCCTTGCTGACGTCGCAGCCTTGTTGGGACATGGTGGCCATCCACCAACCATCCACTACTCCATCCATCTGGACCATCCAGGGTTGCTTGACACTCATCAGTAAACAAGACTGTTTGAAAATTAGTCTTCGTTAGGGTTGAGCGACCTTGACCTTTTTAGAGTCGAGCCGTGTTTCGCGAAACCCGACTATCTTAGAAGTCGAGTCGAGTGGAATCGGCCGATTATCGCGAAAAGTCGGGTATCGCCCGAAACACGAAACCCAATGCAAGTCAATGGGGGAGCATAGTCGGCAGTGAGTGGAGGCCAGGAAAACACCTACACTGCCCATTTTAATGGCAAAAACATCCATTCTTGTTAAAGAAGCTTGTCAATCGTAATTTACCTTATAATAATTGGAAGGCATTTGAAATTGGGAGTCATTTGGCTAAAGTTGTGGGGCGTAGGGCTGGTTCAAGTAATTAGTGGGCCCAGTAAATCTGGACCACGTCACGGCAGTGGAGCAGGGAGAGGTAAGTATTTAAACTTTGCAAGTGCTGTGATCCTGAGCAAGCAGGGGAGGCCCACTCGTTGGCATTGGCACTGGCACAGGGCCCCTCAAAGTACAGCGGTGTGTTTGCACGGCGGGGGCGCCTCCCACCGGCAGCAACACTTTTTGCATACTATGAGAGGCCCTGTGCCAGTGACGTCGCCAACTAGTATTCCTCCCCCCACCTGATGAAGGAACCTGCACTTTCATCTGCACCTTCCTCTTTGTCCCCGTGTAAGGTGGTATGGTATGCGGGAAGAGGAACCTGACTTTCAGCAGGGTCACAATCTTGCTGTGTAGCGTGCACGGGGAATTTTGCGTTATGGGTCAATGTACCAGCAGACTCATCTATCACTGGCTGGGCAATGGGCAGGATGAGGAGGAAACACAGATATAGGCCCAAAGAATAAAGTGGGCTAAATGCAGTTCAAAATTGGTAACACAGGACTAACCAGGGGGCATTGCAGTGGAGGACAACTGGAATGAGAGGCTGACACAGAGAGTAGGCCCAAATCAGTAAGTAGTCGACATGCAGTTCAAAATTGGCAACCGTAGTAAACAGGCGGCCCAGCTTTGTTCAGTTGAGGAGAACAGCAAGGAGTGGCAGACACCGATAGTAGGCCCCAACCCAACTAGTAGGCCAAATGCAGTCTAACATTAACAACTACTTAACAAGAGCCTGAAAATGGAATTTCAGGACAGGAAACCAGGAGAACAGCAAGGAGTGGCAGACACCGATAGTAGGCCCCAAACCAACTAGTACGCCAAATGCAGTTGTTCCATTTAACTACAATTTAATGAGAGCCTGAAGATAGAAGTTCAGGAAAGGCAACCTGGAGAACACCTTGGAGTGGAACACACCATCTCTCTACACCCCATACTCAATTTGTAGGCCTAATGCAGTGTAGTTTTCAACAACTACTAAACGAGAGTCGGAAGATCGAAGCAATGTGGACGAAACCTGGGGAACACCTTGGAGTGTAACACACCGTCTCTCTACACCCCATACCCAATTTGTAGGCCTAATGCAGTGTAGTTTTCTACAACTACTAAACGAGAGCATGAAGATCGAAGCAATGGAGAGGAAACCTGGGGAACACCTTGGAGTGCAACACACCATCTCTCTACACCCCATACCCAATTTGTAGGCCTAATGCAGCGTAGTTTCCAACAACTACTAAACGAGAGCATGAAGATCGAAGCTCAGGAAAGGCAACCTGGAGAACACCTTGGAGTGGAACACACCATCTCTCTACACCCCATACCCAATTTGTAGGCCTAATGCAGCGTAGTTTCCAACAACTACTAAACGAGAGCATGAAGATCGAAGCAATGGAGAGGAAACCTGGGGAACACCTTGGAGTGGAACACACCATCTCTCTACACCCCATACCCAATTTGTAGGCCTAATGCAGCGTAGTTTCCAACAACTACTAAACGAGAGCATGAAGATCGAACCAATGGCGATGAAACCTGGGGAACACCTTGGAGTGGAACACACCATCTCTCTACACCCCATACCCAATTTGTAGGCCTAATGCAGCGTAGTTTCCAACAACTACTAAACGAGAGCATGAAGATTGAAGCTCAGGAAAGGCAACCTGGAGAACACCTTGGAGTGGAACACACCATCTCTCTACACCCCATACCCAATTTGTAGGCCTAATGCAGCGTAGTTTCCAACAACTACTAAACGAGAGCATGAAGATTGAAGCTCAGGAAAGGCAACCTGGAGAACACCTTGGAGTGGAACACACCATCTCTCTACACCCCATACCCAATTTGTAGGCCTAATGCAGCGTAGTTTCCAACAACTACTAAACGAGAGCATGAAGATTGAAGCTCAGGAAAGGCAACCTGGAGAACACCTTGGAGTGGAACACACCATCTCTCTACACCCCATACCCAATTTGTAGGCCTAATGCAGCGTAGTTTCCAACAACTACTAAACGAGAGCATGAAGATTGAAGCTCAGGAAAGGCAACCTGGAGAACACCTTGGAGTGGAACACACCATCTCTCTACACCCCATACCCAATTTGTAGGCCTAATGCAGCGTAGTTTCCAACAACTACTAAACGAGAGCATGAAGATTGAAGCTCAGGAAAGGCAACCTGGAGAACACCTTGGAGTGGAACACACCATCTCTCTACACCCCATACCCAATTTGTAGGCCTAATGCAGCGTAGTTTCCAACAAGTACTAAACGAGAGCATGAAGATTGAAGCTCAGGAAAGGCAACCTGGAGAACACCTTGGAGTGGAACACACCATCTCTCTACACCCCATACCCAATTTGTAGGCCTAATGCAGCGTAGTTTCCAACAACTACTAAACGAGAGCATGAAGATTGAAGCTCAGGAAAGGCAACCTGGAGAACACCTTGGAGTGGAACACACCATCTCTCTACACCCCATACCCAATTTGTAGGCCTAATGCAGCGTAGTTTCCAACAACTACTAAACGAGAGCATGAAGATTGAAGCTCAGGAAAGGCAACCTGGAGAACACCTTGGAGTGGAACACACCATCTCTCTACACCCCATAACCAATTTGTAGGCCTAATGCAGCGTAGTTTCCAACAACTACTAAACGAGAGCATGAAGATTGAAGCTCAGGAAAGGCAACCTGGAGAACACCTTGGAGTGGAACACACCATCTCTCTACACCCCATACCCAATTTGTAGGCCTAATGCAGCGTAGTTTCCAACAACTACTAAACGAGAGCATGAAGATTGAAGCTCAGGAAAGGCAACCTGGAGAACACCTTGGAGTGGAACACACCATCTCTCTACACCCCATACCCAATTTGTAGGCCTAATGCAGCGTAGTTTCCAACAACTACTAAACGAGAGCATGAAGATTGAAGCAATGGAGAGGAAACCTGGGGAACACCTTGGGGAGGCAGACACCGTTAGTAGGCCCTACCAAAGTTGTACACCCAATGCAGTTTTAAAATTCCTAGAGGCTGAAAACAAGACTATTGACGCTCAGCTTTTTTCAAAGGAACACAGCTGAATTGAGTGGCGCAGACAGACACAGGTAGTAGGACTCAAACCAAAAATGTGGCTCACTGCAGCAGAAAAAAGTTACAGGGGTACACAAGCTGCAGTGCTCTGGGCAGTGGAGGACAATTTCAATAGTGAACCGCAGACAGACTTTGTACGCCTACTATTAAAAAAAGGATGCTCTATGCAATTATAAATAGGTTCTAGGGGTACACGGGCAGCAGTGGTGTGGTCAGTGGAGGCCTAGTGGAAGAAGTGACCGCAGACAGGCATCGAAGGCCTAAAATAATAACACATGGCTGTAGGCAATTTTAAATTGGTTCCAGGGGTACACGGGCAGCAGTGGCCTGGTCAGTGTAGTAGTAGAAAGAACGGACCGCAGACAGGCATCGAAGGCCTAAAATAAAAAAATTGGGCTGGCTGTAGGCAATTTTAAATTGGTTCCAGGGGTACACGGGCAGCAGTGGTGTGGTCAGTGGAGGCATATTGTAAGGAGTGACCACAGACAGGCATCGAAGGCCTAAAATAATAACACATGGCTGTAGGCAATTTTAAATTGGTTCCAAGGGTACACGGGCAGCAGTGGTGTGGTCAGTGGAGGCCTAGTGGAAGGAGTGACCGCAGACAGGCATCGAAGGCCTAAAATAATAACACATGGCTGTAGGCAATTTTAAATTGGTTCCAGGGGTACACGTGCAGCAGTGGCCTGGTCAGTGTAGTAGTAGTAGAAAGAACGGACCACAGACAGGCATCGAAGGCCTAAAATAAAAAATTGGTCTGGCTGTAGGCAATTTTAAATTGGTTCCAGGGGTACACGGGCAGCAGTGGTGTGGTCAGTGGAGGCCTAGTGGAAGGAGTGACCGCAGACAGGCATCGAAGGCCTAAAATAATAACACATGGCTGTAGGCAATTTTAAATTGGTTCCAGGGGTACACGGGCAGCAGTGGCCTGGTCAGTGTAGTAGTAGTAGAAAGAACGGACCACAGACAAGCATCGAAGGCCTAAAATAAAAAATTGGTCTGGCTGTAGGCAATTTTAAATTGGTTCCAGGGGTACACGGGCAGCAGTGGTGTGGTCAGTGGAGGCCTAGTGGAAGGAGTGACCGCAGACAGGCATCGAAGGCCTAAAATAATAACACATGGCTGTAGGCAATTTTAAATTGGTTCCAGGGGTATACGGGCAGCAGTGGCCTGGTCAGTGTAGTAGTAGTAGAAAGAACGGACCACAGACAGGCATCGAAGGCCTAAAATAAAAAAATTGGGCTGGCTGTAGGCAATTTTAAATTGGTTCCAGGGGTACACGGACAGCAGTGGTGTGGTCAGTGGAGGCATATTGTAAGGAGTGACCGCAGACAGGCATCGAAGGCCTAAAATAATAACACATGGCTGTAGGCAATTTTAAATTGGTTCCAGGGGTACACGGGCAGCAGTGGTGTGGTCAGTGGAGGCCTAGTGGAAGGAGTGACCGCAGACAGGCATCGAAGGCCTAAAATAATAACACATGGCTGTAGGCAATTTTAAATTGGTTCCAGGGGTACACGGGCAGCAGTGGCCTGGTCAGTGTAGTAGTAGTAGAAAGAACGGACCGCAGACAGGCATCGAAGGCCTAAAATAAAAAATTGGGCTGGCTGTAGGCAATTTTAAATTGGTTCCAGGGGTACACGGGCAGCAGTGGTGTGGTCAGTGGAGGCCTAGTGGAAGGAGTGACCGCAGACAGGCATCGAAGGCCTAAAATAATAACACATGGCTGTAGGCAATTTTAAATTGGTTCCAGGGGTACACGGGCAGCAGTGGCCTGGTCAGTGTAGTAGTAGTAGAAAGAACGGACCGCAGACAGGCATCGAAGGCCTAAAATAAAAAAATTGGGCTGGCTGTAGGCAATTTTAAATTGGTTCCAGGGGTACACGGGCAGCAATGGTGTGGTCAGTGGAGGCCTAGTGGAAGGAGTGACCGCAGACAGGCATCGAAGGCCTAAAATAATAACACATGGCTGTAGGCAATTTTAAATTGGTTCCAGGGGTACACGGGCAGCAGTGGCCTGGTCAGTGTAGTAGTAGTAGAAAGAACGGACCGCAGACAGGCATCGAAGGCCTAAAATAAAAAATTGGGCTGGCTGTAGGCAATTTTAAATTGGTTCCAGGGGTACACGGGCAGCAGTGGTGTGGTCAGTGGAGGCATATTGTAAGGAGTGACTGCAGACAGGCATCGAAGGCCTAAAATAATAACACATGGCTGTAGGCAATTTTAAATTGGTTCCAGGGGTACACGGGCAGCAGTGGTGTGGTCAGTGGAGGCATAGTGGAAGGAGTGACCGCAGACAGGCTTCGAAGGCCTAACATAACAAAAATGTCAATACAATGGTATTGTCAGTGGCAGGCATTGAAGGATGTCAGCGCATAGACTAAACATTGGTGGAGCTGTGAGATAATTTTGCAAGTGGTAGAGCACTGTTTGAGCTGGGGGGGGGGGAACTGTCTTGTGGCCGGCGGTACAGGCCCAGGGCCCCTCATATTACAACGGTGTGTCTGACGTTGGGTGCGCACCACCACCGCCAGAGACACTTTATTGTACTAGGAGGGACCCAGTGGCAGTGCCGTCGACCAAAAGCGGGCACACCCACCTCTTCAGACAAACAGCACTCTCACGGGTGCTGTCGCCAAGTGTCGATACCACGGCCCCGTGTGGGGAGTTTGGCCATTTAGTGAGGTGTAAACATGTCGTATGCTGGACAATCAGGTGCAGAAAATTACGAGATTGGAAAATGCATTCAGAATAGTCCACAGGCAAGACCTTTTCATAGGAAAGCTAGGTGTCAGCCGGGCAAGGTGGGGCAAAAGATTTCGAAATCCAGTTGTGGTTCATTTTAATGAAGGTTAGATCATCTACATTTTGGGTAGCCAGACGAGTCCTTTTTTCTGTTAGTATTGAACCTGCAGCACTGAATACTCTTTCTGATAGGACACTAGCTGCCGGGCAAGCAAGCTCCTGCAATGCATATTCTGCCAATTCTGGCCAGGTGTCTAATTTTGATGCCCAGTAATCAAATGGGAATGACGGTTGAGGGAGAACATCGATAAGGGATGAAAAATAGTTTGTAACCATACTGGACAAATGTTGTCTCCTGTCACTTTGAATTGATGCTGCAGTACCTGTCCTGTCTGCGGTCATAGCAAAATCACTCCACAACCTGGTCAGAAAACCCCTCTGGCCAACGCCACTTCTGATTTCTGCCCCTCTAACTCCTCTGGTCTGCTGGCCCCTGCAGCTCGTGTGAGAACGATCACGGGCGCTATGTGCAGGGAATGCCAGAAGCAAACGGTCAACAAGAGTTGATTGTTTGGTTGCTAATATTAGTTCCAAGTTCTCATGTGGCATTATATTTTGCAATTTGCCTTTATAGCGAGGATCAAGGAGGCAGGCCAACCAGTAATCGTCATCGTTCATCATTTTAGTTATGCGTGTGTCCCTTTTGAGGATACGTAAGGCATAATCCGCCATGTGGGCCAAAGTTCCAGTTCTCAAATCTGCGGTTGTGCTTGGTTGAGGGGCAGTTTCAGGCAAATCCACGTCACTTGTGTCCCTCCAAAAACCAGAACCCGGCCTTGCCGCGCCACCAATTTCCAGTGGCCCCGGAAAAGCTTCCTCATTAAAAATATAATCATCCCCATCATCCTCCTCGTCCTCCTCCTCCTCTTCGCCCGCTAACTCGTCCTGTACACTGCCCTGGCCAGACAATGGCTGACTGTCATCAAGGCTTTCCTCTTCCTCAGCTGCAGACGCCTGATCCTTTATGTGCGTCAAACTTTGCATCAGCAGACGCATTAGGGGGATGCTCATGCTTATTATGGCGTTGTCTGCACTAACCAGCCATGTGCATTCCTCAAAACACTGAAGGACTTGACACATGTCTTGAATCTTCGACCACTGCACACCTGACAACTCCATGTCTGCCATCCTACTGCCTGCCCGTGTATGTGTATCCTCCCACAAAAACATAACAGCCCGCCTCTGTTCGCACAGTCTCTGAAGCATGTGCAGTGTTGAGTTCCACCTTGTTGCAACGTCTATGATTAGGCGATGCTGGGGAAGGTTCAAAGAACGCTGATAGGTCTGCATACGGCTGGAGTGTACGGGCGAACGGCGGATATGTGAGCAAAGTCCACGCACTTTGAGGAGCAGGTCGGATAACCCCGGATAACTTTTCAGGAAGCACTGCACCACCAGGTTTAAGGTGTGAGCCAGGCAAGGAATGTGTTTCAGTTGGGAAAGGGAGATGGCAGCCATGAAATTCCTTCCGTTATCACTCACTACCTTGCCTGCCTCAAGATCTACAGTGCCCAGCCACGACTGCGTTTCTTTCTGCAAGAACTCGGACAGAACTTCCGCGGTGTGTCTGTTGTCGCCCAAACACTTCATAGCCAATACAGCCTGCTGACGTTTGCCAGTAGCTGCCCCATAATGGGAGACCTGGTGTGCAACAGTGGCAGCTGCGGATGGAGTGGTTGTGCGACTGCGGTCTGTGGACGAGCTCTCGCTTCTGCAGGAGGACGAAGAGGAGGAGGAGGGGGTGCGAACGGCTACAGCCAACTGTTTCCTAGACCGTGGGCTAGGCAGAACTGTCCCAAACTTGCTGTCCCCTGTGGATCCTGCATCCACAACATTCACCCAGTGTGCCGTGATGGACACGTAACGTCCCTGGCCATGCCTACTGGTCCATGCATCTGTTGTCAGGTGCACCTTTGTGCTCACAGATTGTCTGAGTGCATGGACGATGCGCTCTTTAACATGCTGGTGGAGGGCTGGGATGGCTTTTCTGGAAAAAAAGTGTTGACTGGGTAGCTCGTAGCGTGGTACAGCGTAGTCCATCAGGGCTTTGAAAGCTTCGCTTTCAACTAACCGGTAGGGCATCATCTCTAACGAGATTAGTCTAGCTATGTGGGCGTTCAAACCCTGTGTACGCGGATGCGAGGCTAAGTACTTCCTTTTTCTAACCATAGTCTCATGTAGGGTGAGCTGGACTGGAGAGCTGGAGATCGTGGAACTAGCGGGGGTGCCGGTGGACATGGCAGACTGAGAGACAGTGGGAGATGGTATTGTTGCCGCCGGTGCCCTAGATGCAGTGTTTCCTACTACGAAACTGGTGATTCCCTGACCCTGACTGCTTTGGCCTGGCAAAGAAACCTGCACAGATACTGCAGGTGGTGCGGAAAATGGTGGCCCTACACTGCCGGAAGGGATGTTGCGTTGCTGACTAGCTTCATTGGCCGAGGGTGCTACAACCTTAAGGGACGTTTGGTAGTTAGTCCAGGCTTGCAAATGCATGGTGGTTAAATGTCTATGCATGCAACTTGTATTGAGACTTTTCAGATTCTGTCCTCTGCTTAAGGTAGTTGAACATTTTTGACAGATGACTTTGCGCTGATCAATTGGATGTTGTTTAAAAAAATGCCAGACTGCACTCTTTCTAGCATCGGATACCTTTTCAGGCATTGCAGACTGAGCTTTAACCGGATGGCCACGCTGTCCTCCAACAGGTTTTGGCTTTGCCACGCGTTTTGGGCAAGATACGGGCCCGGCAGATGGAACCTGTTGCGATGTTGATGCCTGCTGCGGCCCCTCCTCCTCCGCTTCAGAACTGCTGCCGCCTGTACCCTGTTCCCCCAATGGCTGCCAATCGGGGTCAAGAGCTGGGTCATCTATTACCTCTTCTTGTAGCTCGTGTGCAACTTCGTCTGTGTCACCGTGTCGGTCGGTGGTATAGCGTTCATGATGGGGCAACATAGTCTCATCAGGGTCTGATTCTTGATCATTACCCTGCGAGGGCAATGTTGTGGTCTGAGTCAAAGGACCAGCATAGTAGTCTGGCTGTGGCTGTGCATCAGTGCACTCCATGTCAGATTCAACTTGTAATGGGCATGGACTGTTAACTGCTTCACTTTCTAAGCCAGGGACGGTATGTGTAAAGAGCTCCATGGAGTAACCCGTTGTGTCGCCTGCTGCATTCTTCTCTGTTGTTGTTTTTGCTGAAGAGGACAAGGAAGCAACTTGTCCCTGACCGTGAACATCCACTAACGACGCGCTGCTTTGACATTTACCAGTTTCACGAGAGGAGGCAAAAGAGCTAGAGGCTGAGTCAGCAAGATAAGCCAAAACTTGCTCTTGCTGCTCCGGCTTTAAAAGCGGTTTTCCTACTCCCAGAAAAGGGAGCGTTCGAGGCCTTGTGTAGCCAGACGACGAACTTGGCTCCACAGCTCCAGACTTAGGTGCAATATTTTTTTTCCCACGACCAGCTGATGCTCCACCACTACCACTACCCTCATTACCAGCTGACAATGAACGCCCCCGGCCACGACCTCTTCCACCAGACTTCCTCATTGTTTTAAAAACGTAACCAAACTAACGGTATTTGTTGCTGTCACACAACTTACACGGTGAGCTATAACTTCAGAATGATTTAGCTACCCCTTTACAGGTGAGTGAGACCACAACGAAAATCAGGCACAATGTTACACACTCTGTTGTTGGTGGCAACAAATGAGAGAGATGCCACACACGCAGGACTGTCACTGAAGCACAAATGTAAATATTAATCTCCCACTGATTTGATTTTTTTTTTTTTTCAGGGAGACTTTAGGAAAAAAAAAATAGAATAAAATGATTTTTTCAGGAAGAATTTAGAAACCAAATAAAATAAAATGATTTTTTCAGGGAGAATTTAGAAAACAAATAAAACAAAAAAGGCTTTCTATGGCCCACTGAGTGAGAGATGACGCACACAGGAGTCAGGAGTGGCACACAAGCCCAGAGGCCAATATTTATCTCCCACTGATTGATGTAGTGATTTTTTCAGGTAGATTTTGGAACCCAAATCAAGCTAAAAAAATAATAGACTTTCTATGGCCCACAATTGGAGAGAGAGAGAGAGAGATGGCACACCCAGGAGTCAAGACTGGCACACAAGCAGAAAGGGCAATATTAATCTCCCACTGATTTGATTTTTTTTTTTTTTCAGGGAGACTTTAGGAAAAAAAAAAAATAGAATAAAATGATTTTTTCAGGGAGAATTTAGAAAACAAATAAAACAAAAAAAGGCTTTCTATGGCCCACTGAGTGAGAGATGACGCACACAGGAGTCAGGAGTGGCACACAAGCCCAGAGGCCAATATTTATCTCCCACTGATTGATGTAGTGATTTTTTCAGGTAGATTTTGGAACCCAAATCAAGCTAAAAAAATAATAGACTTTCTATGGCCCACAATTGGAGAGAGAGAGAGAGAGATGGCACACCCAGGAGTCAAGACTGGCACACAAGCAGAAAGGGCAATATTAATCTCCCACTGATTTGATTTTTTTTTTTTTTTCAGGGAGACTTTAGGAAAAAAAAATAATAGAATAAAATGATTTTTTCAGGAAGAATTTAGAAACCAAATAAAATAAAATGATTTTTTCAGGGAGAATTTATAAAACAAATAAAACAAAAAAAGGCTTTCTATGGCCCACTGAGTGAGAGATGACGCACACAGGAGTCAGGAGTGGCACACAAGCCCAGAGGCCAATATTTATCTCCCACTGATTGATGTAGTGATTTTTTCAGGTAGATTTTGGAACCCAAATCAAGCTAAAAAAATAATAGGCTTTCTATGGCCCACAATTGGAGAGAGAGAGAGAGATGGCACACCCAGGAGTCAAGACTGGCACACACGCAGAAAGGGCAATATTAATCTCCCACTGATTTGATTTTTTTTTTTTTTTCAGGGAGACTTTAGGAAAAAAAAAATAGAATAAAATGATTTTTTCAGGAAGAATTTAGAAACCAAATAAAATAAAATGATTTTTTCAGGGAGAATTTAGAAAACAAATAAAACAAAAAAAGGCTTTCTATCGCCCACTGAGTGAGAGATGACGCACACAGGAGTCAGGAGTGGCACACAAGCCCAGAGGCCAATATTTATCTCCCACTGATTGATGTAGTGATTTTTTCAGGTAGATTTTGGAACCCAAATCAAGCTAAAAAAATAATAGGCTTTCTATGGCCCAAAATTGGAGAGAGAGAGAGAGAGATGGCACACCCAGGAGTCAAGACTGGCACACAAGCAGAAAGGGCAATATTAATCTCCCACTGATTTGATTTTTTTTTTTTTTTCAGGGAGACTTTAGGAAAAAAAAATAATAGAATAAAATGATTTATTCGGGAAGAATTTAGAAACCAAATAAAATAAAATGATTTTTTCAGGGAGAATTTAGAAAACAAATAAAAGAAAAAATAGGCTTTCTATGGCCCACGGAGTGAGAGATGACGCACACAGGAGTCAGGAGTGGCACACAAGCCTAGAGGCCAATATTGTTCTCCCAATGATTGATGTAGTGATTTTTTCAGGTAGATTTTGGAACCCAAATCAAGCTAAAAAAATAATAGGCTTTCTATGGCCCACAATTGGAGAGAGAGAGAGAGATGGCACACCCAGGAGTCAAGACTGGCACACAAGCAGAAAGGGCAATATTAATCTCCCACTGATTTGATTTTTTTTTTTTTTCCAGGGAGACTTATAAAAAATAAATAGGCTTTCTATGGCCCACTATTTGTGAGAGAGATGGCACGCTCAGGACTGGCACACAAGCCCAGAGGCCAATATTAATCTCCCACTTTTTATTTTTTTTCAGGGAAAATTTATAAACCCAATAAAAAAAATAATAAATAGGCTTTCTATGGCCCACTATCTGAGAGAGAGAGATGGCACGCTTAGGACTGGCACACAAGCCCAAAGGCCAATATTAATCTCCCTTTTTTTTTTCAGGGAGAATTTATAATACAAAAAAAAAATAAATAGGCTTTCTATGGCCCACTATTTGTGAGAGAGATGGCACGCTCAGGACTGGCACACAAGCCCAGAGGCCAATATTAATCTCCCACTTTTTTTTTTTTGTTCCAGGGAAAATTTATAAACCCAATAAAAAAAATAATAAATAGGCTTTCTATGGCCCACTATCTGAGAGAGAGAGATGGCACGCTTAGGACTGGCACACAAGCCCAAAGGCCAATATTAATCTCCCACTGATTGATTTATTGATTTTTTCAGGTAGAATTTAGAACCCAAATAAAGCAAAAAAACAAAAATAGGCTTTCTATGGCCCACTGAGTGAGTGATGATGCACACAGGAGTCAGGAGTGGCACACAAGCCCTGAGGCCAATATTTTTCTCCCACTGATTGATGTAGTGATTTTTTCAGGTAGATTTTATAACCCAAATCAAGCAAAAAAATAAATAGGCTTTCTATGGCCCACTGAGTGAGAGATGACACACACAGGGATGGCACTCTAGCAGAAATGTCAATCTTAATCTCCCACAAAAAAAAAAAAAAAAAAAACAGGGAGTGTCCAACAATTACTATCTCCCTGCAGTAATCTCAGCCAGGTATGGCAGGCAGCAATAAGGAGTGGACTGATGCACAAATTAAATAAAAAGTGTGGACAAACAAAAAAGATAGCTGTGCAGAACAACAGGATTTGTGCTTTGAAAAAAGCAGTTGGTTTGCACAACGGCGTACACACAGCAATGCAGCTATCAGGGAGCCTTCTAGGGCAGCCCAATGAGCTACAGCGCTGAGGGGGAAAAAAAAAAAATGTAGCCTCCACTGTCCCTGCACACCGAAGGTGGTGTTGGGCAGTGGAAATCGCTACAGCACAAGCGGTTTGGTGGTTAATGGACCCTGCCTAACGCTATCCCTGCTTCTGACGAAGTGGCAGCAACCTCTCCCTAAGCTCAGATCAGCAGCAGTAACATGGCGGTCGGCGGGAACGCCCCTTTATAGCCCCTGTGACGCCGCAGACAGCAAGCCAATCACTGCAATGCCCTTCTCTAAGATGGTGGGGACCAGGACCTATGTCATCACGCTGCCCACACTCTGCGTTTACCTTCATTGGCTGAGAAATGGCGCTTTTCGCGTCATTGAAACGCGACTTTGGCGCGAAAGTCGCGTACCGCATGGCCGACCCCTCACAGGGGTCGGATCGGGTTTCATGAAACCCGACTTTGCCAAAAGTCGGCAACTTTTGAAAATGAACGACCCGTTTCGCTCAACCCTAGTCTTCATGTATGTCTGGGCCCACTGCAACTGTTTCTGCTTGTGAACACTGTTTCGGTGTGGCCGAATAGTAGGTTTATGAACCACAGCAAGCCTTTGAAAGATCCTACACCTTGAGATTCGAGGGACTCCAGAGTCACCAGCAGCTTCAAATAACTATTTGATGGTTTGTAATGGCATTTTAGCAGCTGCTCACTTAATCCGATGAACTTGCCTGGCAGAAATCTTCCTCATTCTGAGTTTATCAGCACGAACACCTCTGTGCTCAGAATGAGCCACAAATCTCTTAACAGTACGATAATCACGCTTAAGCTTTCGTGAAATATCTTATGTTTTCATCCCTTAACCAAAGCATTGCACTATTTGATGTTTTCAGCAGCAGAGAGATCCTTTTCTTTCGCATTTTACTTGAAAACTGTGGTTTACTTAATAACGTGGAACATAATTTTTAAGTAGTTTTCCTTTAATTAGAATCACCTGGAAAACTAATTAGCGCATGTGTTTAAGATTGATTTCAGTGATCCATTGAGACCTGAGACACAATAACATCCACCATGAGTTTATTTGAAAAACCAAACAATTAAATCTTTATGACACTTAAATCCAATTTGCATAATAATTTGGAACACGGTGTAGGCTGGATAGGAGGTCTGTGTTTCTCTCCAAGTAGTATAAGCTAGATTTGAGGTCTGTGCTCCCAGTAATATAAATTGAATCTGAGGTCTGTTTTTCTTTCCCATTAATATAAACTAGACGTGTGTCTACTCAGCGAGCTGCTGTCAGCTCATATATAAGCATAGCTCTAATTATACATCTACTATATAAAGCTGAATGTGTGTGTGTGTGTGTGTGTGTGTGTGTGTGTGTGTGTGTGTGTGTGTGTGTGTGTGTGTGTGTGTGTGTGTATGTGTGTATGTCCGGGATTGGCATCTGCACCGTCGCAGCTATAGCCACAAAATTTTGCACAGTCAGACGTCTGGACCCCGAGAGCGTCATAGGCTATATTGTGAGGCGAAATTTTAACCCCGCGCATTCCAATTCACCAAACAATTTTGCCCCTATCTACATAATGGGGAAAAAAGTGAAAGGAAAAGTGTTGGAGGAGTCGCAGCTACAGCCACAAAATTTTGCACAGTCACACGTCTGGACCCTGAGAGCGTCATAGGCTACGTTGTGAGGTGAAATTTTAACCCCGCGCTTTCCAATTCTCCAAACAATTTTGCCCCTATCTACATAATGGGGAAAAAGTGAAATGAAAAGTGTTGGAGGCGTCGCACCTACAACCACAAAATTTTGCACAGTCACACGTCTGGACCCTCAGAGCGTCGTAGGCTATGTTGTGAGGTGAAATTTTAACTCCGCGCTTTCCAATTCACCAAACTATTTTTCCCCTATCTACATAATGGGGAAAAGTGAAAGGAAAAGTGTTGGAGGCAAATTGACAGCTGCCAGATGTGAACAAGGGGGACTTAAAGAATGAGAGCGATGGCGCAAAAGAGTATATACCATACAGTTGCTAAGGTGGGGCCCCGACATGAGATACTCACCACACTTGGGGATATGAACACACACACAAAATGCGCCACACACTACCACGTGCTTGAACACATATACCACCCGCAGCACACATTTCACCACACATACACCAACCTCGCCATATAAAAGTCGAAACACAAAAGTCGCCGCTCAAAACTCGCCACGCGCAAAACTCGCCACATGCAAAAACTAGGCTCAAGCAAAACTTGCCACAAGTGCAAAACTCACCTCATGGAAAACTCGCCACACGCAAAACTTGCACACGCGGAAAAATTGCCACATGCACAAAAGTTGCAACACATGCAAAAGTTGCCTCACACAAAACTTGCACATACTCAAAAGGCAGCACACATAAAACTCGCCACGCGCAAAACTTGCTGCACACAACTTGCTACACTAACCTGTCACATGCAACTCGACACACAAAAAGTTGCTACACGCATGTTGCCACACAAAACTCATCTCACAAAAGTCGCTACATGCATGTCGCCACACACAACTCAACACACACAACTTGACAAACGAAACTCGCCCTAAAACACACACAAGTCTGGTATTATCCTTCAAAAATAAAAATCTGATTAATAAGTAGACAAACTACAAGAGCAACAAATGTACCATATAGGAAATGCGGCAGCTGTCAGTCACATGACCTGTCTATTATGTGTATGTGTGAGCTAATATATACTGCCAGGGGGAGGGCTTCCTGTTGGCTGGGGATTTATCAGGCTGCCAATTTATCTTACAAATACTGAGGTAAAAATACTGAGCAAATAACGTGTGAACGAGGTCTAATATAGGAGATCACACAGGTATATACTATATACAGGGGAGATGACACACAGATATATACTATATACAGGGCAGATGACACACAGGTATATACTATATACAGGAGGAGATAACATACAGGTATATACTATATATAGGAGGAGATGACATACAGGTATATACTATATATAGGAGGAGATGACATACAGGCATATACTATATACCGGGGAGATGACACACAGTAGGTATATACCATATACAGGGGAGATGACATACAGGTATATACTATATACAGGAGATGACATACAGGTGTATACTATGTATAAGGGAGATGACAAACATGTATATACTGAGGTGAAAATGAGAGGTG
The DNA here is from genome assembly GCF_032444005.1 of Ranitomeya imitator. Classification (NCBI taxonomy): domain Eukaryota; kingdom Metazoa; phylum Chordata; class Amphibia; order Anura; family Dendrobatidae; genus Ranitomeya; species Ranitomeya imitator. The sequence goes on along the minus strand of NC_091282.1, from coordinate 60,044,319 downwards.
TGAGTGCAAAATGAGAGGAGTGAGGGAAAATAGTGGAGTGATCGGAAAATGACAGATGTGAGGTCGAAATGACAAGTGTTGGGAGGGAATAAGAGGAGTGAGGGAGAAAATGAGAGGTGTGAGGGAGAAAATGAGAGATGTGAGGGGGAAAATTAAAGATGTGTTTGGGAAAATGAGAGGCGTGATGGGAAAATAAGAGAAGTGACGTGCTATAACTAACCACAGATATTTACTATGCCCAGGCAACGCCGGGCTCTTCAGCTAGTCTACTATATAAAGCTGAATGTGTGTATGTGTGTGTGTGTGTATGTGTGTGTGTGTATGTCCGGGATTGGCATCTGCACCGTCGCAGCTACAGCAACAAAATTTTGCACAGTCACACGTCTGGACCCTGAGAGCGTCATAGGCTACGTTGTGAGGTGAAATTTTAACCCCGCGCTTTCCAATTCACCAAACAATTTTGCCCCTATCTACATAATGGGGAAAAAAGTTAAAAGAAAAGTGTTGGAGGTGTCGCAGCTACAGAAACAAAATTTTGCACAGTCACACGTCTGGACCCTGAGAGCGTCATAGGCTACGTTGTGAGGTGAAATTTTAACCCCGCGCTTTCCAATTCACCAAACTAATTTTCCCCTATCTACATAATGGGGAAAAGTGAAAGGAAAAGTATTGGAGGCAAATTAACAGCTGCCAGATGTGAACAAGGGGGACTTAAAGAATGAGAGCGATGGCGCAAAAGAGTATATACCGATCAGTTGCTAAGGTGGGGCCCCGACATGAGATATTCACCACACATGGGGATATGAACACACACACAAAATGCGCCACACACTACCACGTGCTTGAACACATATACCACCCTCAGCACACATTTCACCACACATACACCAACATCGCCACATAAAAGTCGAAACACAAAAGCCGCCGCTCAAAACTCGCCACGCGCAAAACTCGCCACATGCAAAAACTAGGCTCACGCAAAACTCGCCACAAGTGCAAAACTCACCTCATGGAAAACTCGCCACACGCAAAACTTGCACACGCGGAAAAATTGCCACATGCACAAAATTTGCAACACATGCAAAAGTTGCCTCACACAAAACTTGCACATACTCAAAAGGCACCAGACATAAAACTCACCACGCGCAAAACTCGCCATGCGCAAAACTTGCTGCACACAACTTGCTACACTAACCTGTTACATGCAACTCGACATACAAAAAGTTGCTACACGCATGTTGCCACACAAAACTCATCTCACAAAAGTCGCTACATGCATGTCGCCACACACAACTCAACACAAACAACTTGACAAATGAAACTCGCCCTAAAACACACACAAGTCTGGTATTAGCCTTCAAAAATAAAAATCTGATTAATAAGCAGACAAACTACAAGAGCAACAAATATACCATATAGGAAATACAGCAGCTGTCAGTCACATGACCTGTCTATTATGTGTATGTGTGAGCTAATATATACTGCCAGGGGGAGGGCTTCCTGTTGGCTGGGGATTTATCAGGCTGCCAATTTATCTTACAAATACTGAGGTAAAAATACTGAGCAAATAACGAGTTAACGAGGTCTAATACAGGAGATCACACAGGTATATACTATATACAGGGGAGATGACACACAGATATATACTATATACAGGAGAGATAGCACACAGGTATATACTATATAGAGGAGGAGATGACATACAGTTACATACTATATACAGGAGGAGATGACATACAGGTTTATACTAAATACAGGAGGAGATGACACAGGTATATACTATATACAGGAGCAGATTACCTACAGGTACGTACTATATACAGGAGGAGATGACATACAGGTATATGCTATATATAGAAGATGACATATAGGTATATACTATATACAGGAGGAGATGACACACAGATATATACTATATACAGGGGAGATGACACACAGGTATATACTATATACAGGAGGAGATGACATACAGGTATATACTATATATAGAAGGAGATGACATACAGGTATATACTATATATAGGAGGAGATGACATACAGGTATATACTATATATAGGAGGAGATGACATACAGGTATATACTATATATAGGAGGAGATGACATACAGGTATATACTATATTCAGGGGAGATGACACACAGCAGGTATATACTATATACAGGGGAGATGACATACAGGTATATACTATATACAGGAGATGACATACAGGTGTATACTATATATAAGGGAGATGACAAACATGTATATACTGAGGTGAAAATGAGAGGTGTGAGGTGAAAATGAAAAGGTGTGAGTGCAAAATGAGAGGAGTGAGGGAAAATAGTGTAGTGATTGGAAAATGACAGATGTGAGGTCGAAATGATAAGTGTTGAGGGGAATGAGAGGAGTGAGGGAGAAAATGAGAGGTGTGAGGGAGAAAATGAGAGATGTGAGGGGGAAAATGAGAGGCGTGATGGGAAAATAAGAGAAGTGACGTGCTATAACTAACCACAGATATTTACTATGCCCAGGCAACGCCGGGCTCTTCAGCTAGTCTACTATATAAAGCTGAATGTGTGTATGTGTGTGTGTGTGTATGTGTGTGTGTGTGTGTGTATGTCCGGGATTGGCATCTGCACCGTCGCAGCTACAGCCACAAAATTTTGCACAGTCACACGTCTGGACCCCGAGAGCGTCATAGGCTATGTTGTGAGGCGAAATTTTAACCCCGCGTGTTCCAATTCACCAAACAATTTTGCCCCTATCTACATAATGGGGAAAAAAGTGAAAGGAAAAGTGTTGGAGGCGTCGCAGCTACAGAAACAAAATTTTGCACAGTCACACGTCTGGACCCTGAGAGCGTCATAGGCTATGTTGTGAGGTGAAATTTTAACCCCGCGCTTTCCAATTCACCAAACTATTTTTCCCTTATCTACATAATGGGGAAAAGTGAAAGTAAAAGTGTTGGAGGCAAATTGACAGCTGCCAGATGTGAACAAGGGGGACTTAAAGAGTGAGAGCGATGGTGCCAAAGAGTATATACCGATCAGTTGCTAAGGTGGGGCCCCGACATGAGATACTCACCACACATGGGGATATGAACACACACAAAATGCGCCACACACTACCACGTGCTTGAACACATATACCACCATCAGCACACATTTCACCACACATACACCAACCTTGCCACATAAAAGTCGAAACACAAAAGTCGCCGCTCAAAACTCACCACGCGCAAAACTCGCCACATGCAAAACTAGGCTCACGCAAAACTCGCCACAAGTGCAAAACTCACCTCATGGAAAACTCGCCACACGCAAAACTTGCACACGCGGAAAAATTGCCACATGCACAAAATTTGCAACACATGCAAAAGTTGCCTCACACAAAACTTGCACATACTCAAAAGGCACCAGACATAAAGCTCACCACACGCAAAACTCGCCATGCGCAAAACTTGCTGCACACAATTTGCTACACTAACCTGTCACATGCAACTCGACACACAAAAAGTTGCTACACGCATGTTGCCACACAAAACTCATCTCACAAAAGTCGCTACATGCATGTCGCCACACACCTCAACACACACAACTTGACAAACGAAACTCGCCCTAAAACACACACAAGTCTGGTATTAGCCTTCAAAAATAAAAATCTGATTAATAAGCAGACAAACTACAAGAGCAACAAATGTACCATATAGGAACTACAGCAGCTGTCAGTCACATGACCTGTCTATTATGTGTATGTGTGAGCTAATATATACTGCCAGGGGGAGGGCTTCCTGTTGGCTGGGGATTTATCAGGCTGCCAATTTATCTTACAAATACTGAGGTAAAAATACTGAGCAAATAACGTGTTAACGAGGTCTAATACAGGAGATCACACAGGTATATACTATATACAGGGGAGATGACACACAGATATATACTATATACAGGAGAGATGACACAGGTATATACTATATAGAGGAGGAGATGACATACAGGTACATACTATATACAGGAGGAGATGACATACAGGTATATACTATATACAGGAGGAGATGACACACAGGTATATACTATGTACAGGAGCAGATTACCTACAGGTATATACTATATACAGGAGGCGATGACATACAGGTATATGCTATATATAGAAGATGACATACAGGTATATACTATATACAGGAGATGACACACAGATATATACTATATCCAGGGGAGATGACACACAGGTATATACTATATACAGGAGGAGATGACATACAGTATTATCCTATATATAGAAGGAGATGAGATACAGGTATATACTATATATAGGAGGAGATGACATACAGGTATATACTATATATAGGAGGAGATGACATACAGGTATATACTATATATAGGAGATGACATACAGGTATATACTATATACAGGGGAGATGACACACAGCAGGTATATACTATATACAGGGGAGATTACATACAGGTATATACTATATACAGGAGATGACATACAGATGTATACTATATATAAGGGAGATGACAAACATGTATATACTGAGGTGAAAATGAGAGGTGTGAGGTGAAAATGAAAAGGTGTGAGTGCAAAATGAGAGGAGTGAGGGAAAATAGTGTAGTGATCGGAAAATGACAGATGTGAGGTCGAAATGACAAGTGTTAGGCGGGAATGAGAGGAGTGAGGGAGAAAATGAGAGGTGTGAGGGAGAAAATGAGAGATGTGAGGGGGAAAATTAAAGATGTGATTGGGAAAATGAGAGGCGTGATGGGAAAATAAGAGAAGTGACGTGCTATAACTAACCACAGATATTTACTATGCCCAGGCAACGCCGGGCTCTTCAGCTAGTCTACTATATAATCGTCTTATTCTGTCTGTTTGTCTGTAACGGAAATCCCACATCGCTGATTGGTCGCGCCAGCCACCCGTGACCAATCAGCTACAGGCGCAGTCCGGCTGCGAATTGGCGCGGAATTTGAACCACTCTTCTCTAATTAGTCGCGGCCGGCTGGGTGTGACCAATCAGCGATATTGGCGCGGGATTTAAACATCGCTTCGCTGATTGATTGGTCATGGCCGGCCTGTATCCAATCAGCAATATTGGTGCGCAATTTAAACCCCGTTTCTCTGATTGGTCGCGGCCGGCAGGTTGTGACCAATCAGTGATATTGGCGCGGGATTTAAACATCGCTTCGCTGATTGATTGGTCACGGCCGGCCGACGTAGTTCACTCACATTTGCTGAACAACTTCTGTCAGTCACAGTGTGATGTAGATCAGCCACGTTTACTGAACAAGTTCTGTCAGTCACAGTGCCACGCAGTTCAGTCACGTTTACTGAACAAGTCCTGTCAGTCACAGTGTGATGTAGTTTAGTCACGTTTACTGGACAAGTTCTGTCAGTCACAGTGCCACGTAGTTCAGTCACGTTTACTGAACAATTTCTGTCAGTCACAGTGCCATGTAGTTCAGTCACATTCACTGAACACGTTCTGTCCATCACAGCGCGCTGAACAGATACTTCTTTACTGTACGCTATCACGATTTACGCTTCCTGTCTTCCAATGGGTCGTAAGCGAAAATACGCCAATGAGAATGACAGAAAAGCAGCAGCAAGGCAACATCGAGAGCAAGAAACACTTCAACAATCTGCCGCCAGACAAGCCAAGGATGCGGAATCTCACAGACAACGTCGCCAACAGGAGACACCACAACAAATTGCCACACGACAATGATAATGTATATATTTTACCCGGAAAATCCTGTGTATCAATTGCATTATTCTTTAATCTTCATAAATTACCTACATACATATTCTAGAATACCCGATGTGTTAGAATCGGGCCACCATCTAGTATATGTATAAGACAGAAGAGCGACAACAGACGAGCTGTTTGGCGGACCGAGAGACGATTGATTGGGTCTGAGATGAGGTACATATAAGAGTTTTTTCAACTTTTTTCTGGGCCAATTCTATTTGTTCAAAATTTATTAAAAATGAATTGAATTTCCTAGCCAGATTCCAGTGATTATTACAGTTTTTACAGTTTGCATTTTGTCAGATTCGCTCATCTCTACCCAGAACCAAAACATGGGTTGCACATTTTTACTTGGAATTACTTGGAATATGAAACTAGTTAAAGCTCCCATATGAGTCCTATTATAGTTTCCAAGCTTTAGGTTTATAACATTAATACCACTTAATGCTGCCAGGAAGAATCATACCGAGATACACTGAGAACATAATTCCCAATTCCACCATCTCTTCTGGGAAATATTATCTCTTCCTATGAAGTTCTCTGCACATCAGCTGGAATTAAAACCCTCCTAGTTAAGAGAACTTTCGTCTTTGGAGCGGTGGTTACTGTATAAATCTGCAATTTTGCACCAATATGTTTAGGTAATGATCCCCAGCGTCCTCTTTAGCTTAATGCATAGCATTAAAGGGGCCGTAATGATTATAAAATGGTTAATTTAGGAATTTCAGCCCCGATGCCTATGAATCAGAGACCTGTTTTTAATTATTGATAGCAATTAGTTCATAGAAGCAGACAAACACCATATGCTGGAGGAAGAGAACTCTGCTCAGGGCTCCCATCATCATTTCCTAACACCCAATGGGAGACGCCACAGATTCATCTCCTTCTACTACTGCACTTATTATCCCACAATGACTGCCTGAGGGGAGTCCTCCACTTTCCATATGACCACATAATCATTGTTTTTCCCTATGTCCCAGTATTACTTGGCTTTATAATGTATAATGTGTGCAAAACTGTAAAGAGCTGCGGAATATGTTAACGCTATATAAAAATAAAGATTATTTTATATAATATTATGGGTCGGGCAATATCATAAATGAGGTTTTTGAGTATCGGCTTGATGATAAAATGCCCACATATGGATATAAACTATCAGTTACATGTGTGATGGAGATTTAGTAATTGAGATATATTATAAAAAGAATACTGATAATCATCAGAAAAGTAATAATTGCCATCAGCAGTAGCAATGACACCGTTACCCGATATAATGGCGAATTATCAAGGCACCTGTATATTTCTAGGTTGTACGAGCAATACACGAAGATATAGTATATAGAGATAGATGTTACACAAAGACATGATAGATAAAAAGATATATAAAATAATACAGCAGTCTATTTAAGTGCTAAATTGTATGCAAACAGTGACGTAATGACTGAGGTCACAGACCAGGCCATGAAGGTGAGGGGACCGCTGTGGCCAGCACAAACTTCAACTGGATGCGCGTCCTCGGATGCAAATTCAGTTGAAATGTGATTCACAGCAGAAACCCGTCAGGCCCGTGCGTTCCAAAATGATTTAAAAAACACCCCAATGGTGACGGCCGTATTTTATATGGGAAAAGCTGGTGACAGGTTACCTTTAATGCCATGTATTTAACCTCATCATGTGTGATGATAACGCCCTCAGAGCCATGTATCTAATACCATCATGTGTGATTCAGCCCGAAGTGCCATATATCCAATTCTTACCATGCGTAATGCAACCCTCAGAGCCATTTATCTATTCCCATTGTGTGTGATACAACCCTGTGAGGGATTGCCACGCTTGGCTGCTCCTCGAGGTAGACACCGGACTACATTTGGTTAAAGACTCTGGGTGGTTTATTGCACCATAAACCAAAACCCCAAACTAGTAACAGAAAATAGCCTGTCTGACTAAAAAAGAAAGTAAAAAGTTCATATACATGACGCGTGGGGTACACTTGACTCACAAATGCCTTTGATGGCTACACACCTTCCCCGAAATCCTTTTATTTGAAACAAACCTCCGAACTTATGATAGATTTAATTGTAAACACCAAAGAATCACATTAGACCAGATTTTGGATTAAATGGCCACAGCAGCCTTTTTATTAACATACAATTACAAAAATTAAACAACATCCCAAACTAAGAAGGGGTGGTCCTCGAAGCCACAAATTAAGCTTTTCCAATGTGCAAATTTTTTTTCCTTTTGGCTTCCAGGCTTAGTCTTACCCCCAGCCGCAAAGCACCAGCTCGGAGGCAGATAGTGACCAGCCCGGCCAAAATAACCAAATACCAAGTCCCCTAATCATCCGTTCCACGGAATGATCGACCACATCCACTCAGAATCCACTCAGGGGGAGTCCAGGACCAATAGAGATCCCCCCCTGCAATCCGCCGTCCCCCTTTCCACCTACTTCGAGGACCTCCCTCCCCCGCCTCACTGCTATGACAGTAATTAACATTCACCCTTTCCGGCAAAACATGAAATCCCGTGAACAACCCCAGAGAAAAAGAAAAAAACAAAATTTTCTAAAACAAAAACTAAGGGAGGGTGGGTGGGAGCTTCGTTCACTCACAGGCAGGTGAGTGATCGCTCCAGCAGAGTACCACAAAATTGGCGGTTTTCTTGTTAACCGCCTTAAAGTCCTCTTCCCCCAGCTCCTCCTATCCTCCCCTTTCTTGATCCCGCCCCCACCTCCACCCCAATTAAAAAACTAACACCACAGGTTTATCCCCGACATGCCCCATTTAACCCTAAGGCTCCTGTGCTTGCATGTGACCCCATCATGGTGGCCTCCCTTGATGGCCAAGGGCCCAGTATGGCCTTTCTGTACTGTCCAGTCCTTCTGGAACAACTATGGCAGCTCTCACATGAGCTTCAGTATGGGGACTGCCTTTCTCCACACAGCACAGACAGAGAAAAAAAAAACTGGCTGGACATTTAAAGGGAACCTGACAGTGGGATTGTGCACAGTAACCTACAGACAGTTTCAGTTTGGCGCCGTTATACTGATTACAATGATACCTGGTGATGAAACCTGTCTTGTTGTTATTTGGTATTATTGTTATTTCTTATTTTTAGTGACTCTATAGCGACAGGGTCTGTTCCGCAGGATTGGCGCATAGCAAATGTGGTGCCAATATTCAAAAAGGGCTCTAAAAGTGAACCTGGAAATTATAGGCCAGTAAGTCTAACCTCTATTGTTGGTAAAATATTTGAAGGGTTTCTGAGGGATGTTATTCTGGATTATCTCAATGAGAATAACTGTTTCGCTCCATATCAGCATGGGTTTATGAGAAATCGCTCCTGTCAAACCAATCTAATCAGTTTTTATGAAGAGGTAAGCTATAGACTGGACCACGGTGAGTCATTGGACGTGGTATATCTCGATTTTTCCAAAGCGTTTGATACCGTGCCGCACAAGAGGTTGGTACACAAAATGAGAATGCTTGGTCTGGGGGAAAATGTGTGTAAATGGGTTAGTAACTGGCTTAGCGATAGAAAGCAGAGGGTGGTTATAAATGGTATAGTCTCTAACTGGGTCGCTGTGACCAGTGGGGTACCGCAGGGGTCAGTATTGGGACCTGTTCTCTTCAACATATTCATTAATGATCTGGTAGAAGGTTTACACAGTAAAATATCGATATTTGCAGATGATACAAAACTATGTAAAGCAGTTAATACAAGAGAAGATAGTATTCTGCTACAGATGGATCTGGATAAGTTGGAAACTTGGGCTGAAAGGTGGCAGATGAGGTTTAACAATGATAAATGTAAGGTTATACACATGGGAAGAGGGAATCAATATCACCATTACACACTGAACGGGAAACCACTGGGTAAATCTGACAGGGAGAAGGACTTGGGGATCCTAGTTAATGATAAACTTACCTGGAGCAGCCAGTGCCAGGCAGCAGCTGCCAAGGCAAACAGGATCATGGGGTGCATTAAAAGAGGTCTGGATACACATGATGAGAGCATTATACTGCCTCTGTACAAATCCCTAGTTAGACCGCACATGGAGTACTGTGTCCAGTTTTGGGCACCGGTGCTCAGGAAGGATATAATGGAACTAGAGAGAGTACAAAGGAGGGCAACAAAATGAATAAAGGGGATGGGAGAACTACAATACCCAGATAGATTAGCGAAATTAGGATTATTTAGTCTAGAAAAAAGACAACTGAGGGGCGATCTAATAACCATGTATAAGTATATAAGGGGACAATACAAATATCTCGCTGAGGATCTGTTTATACCAAGGAAGGTGACGGGCACAAGGGGGCATTCTTTGCGTCTGGAGGAGAGAAGGTTTTTCCACCAACATAGAAGAGGATTCTTTACTGTTAGGGCAGTGAGAATCTGGAATTGCTTGCCTGAGGAGGTGGTGATGGCGAACTCAGTCGAGGGGTTCAAGAGAGGCCTGGATGTCTTCCTGGAGCAGAACAATATTGTATCATACAATTATTAGGTTCTGTAGAAGGACGTAGATCTGGGTATTTATTATAATGGAATATAGGCTGAACTGGATGGACAAATGTCTTTTTTCGGCCTTACTAACTATGTTACTATGTTACTATGTTACTATGTTTGCGGTGGTTTCTTAATCTTTATATTTAGTTTTGTGTTAATGATATGCTCGTGCCCTAAGGTGGGGCTGGTATATGTTTGCTCTGATTATATATTCATAATGCAGACTGCTGACAGGTCACTGGTCCCTCACTGACCTGCCCCCTAGTTTGCAAATGAATGCAAAGATGAGATAAGCCCACATCTTTCTGGGGACATGTTTTGAACAGCTGACATGTGCCCACAATAGCCCCAGGTGGAATTGCAATCCACTAGCGGTTATTAACCAGCTAAATGCTGCTGTCAAACTCTGACAGCAGCATTTAAATCGAGCCGGAAATACGCACAACGGCGACCCCCGTCACGTGATCAATGGTCACCGCTGTGTTGGCATGACATCCTCAGGTCTCAGTGCCAGTGTTCGGCGCTCAGAGCAACTCAGTAAATCTGAGAATATTGAAGCATGCCAAAAGCAAAAAAAAGGTTTTAAAAATATAAAAAAATGCAAAAGTACAAATCATCCCCCCCCTTTCGCCCCATTGAAAATAAAACGATAAAAATAAAATCAAACATACATATATTTGGTATCGCCAAATTCAGAATCGCCCGATCTATCAATTAAAAAAGGATTAACTTGATCGCTAAATGGCGTAGCGAGAAAGAAAGTAAAAACGCCAAAATTGCGTTTTTTTGGTCACCGCGACACTGCATTAAAACACAATAATGGGCGATCAAATGATCCTATCTGCACAAAAATGGTATCATTAAAAACATCAGCTCAGCACGCAAACAATAAGCCTTCACCCAACCCCAGATCACGAAAAATGGAGACATTACAGGTATTGGAAAATGGCATTTTCTTGTTTTAAATACTCCTACCTACTTTTTACTGACTTACTAAAGCACTTTTTTTGGTTTTCTAACCTCATTGAGCTTTGAACTTCATAGCCAGGTGTATGCAATCATGAGAAAAGCTACTTAAAGTGGCCACTTGCAAGTTGTTCTCCTGTTTGAATCTCCTCTGAAGAGTGGCATCATGGGCTCCTCAAAACAACTGTCTAATGATCTGAAAACAAAGATTATTCAACACAGTTGTTCAGGGGAAGGATACAAAAAGCTGTCTCAGAGATTTAACCTGTCAATTTCCACTGTGAGGAACATAGTAAGGAAATGGAAGAACATAGGTACAGTTCTTGTTAAGGCCAGAAGTGGCAGGCCAAGAAAAACATCAGAAAGGCAGAGAAGAAGAATGGTGAGATCAGTCAAGGACAATCCTCAGACCACCTCCAGAGAGCTGCAGCATCAACTTGCTGCAGATGGTGTCACTGTGCATCGGTCAACTATACAATGCACTTTGCACAAGGAGAAGCTGTATGGGAGAGTGATGCGAAAGAAGCCGTTTCTGCAAGCACGCCACAAACAGAGTCGGCTGATGTATGCAAAAGCACATTTGGAGAAGCCAATTTCTTTTTGGAAGAAGGTCCTGTGGACTGATGAAACCAAGATTGAGTTGTTTGGTCATACAAAAAGGCGTTATGCATGGCGGCCAAAAAACACAGCAATTCCAAGAAAACACTTGCTACCCACAGTAAAATTTGGTGGAGGTTCCATCATGCTTTGGGGCTTTTTGGCCAATGCCGGCACCGGGAATCTTGTTAAAGTTGAGGGACGCATGGATTTCTCTCAGTATCAGCAGATTCTTGACAATAATGTTCATGAATCAGTGACAAAGTTGAAGTTACGCAGGGGATGGATCTTTCAGCAAGACAATGATCCGAGACAATGATCCAAAACACCACTCCAAATCTACTCAGGCATTCATGCAGAGGAACAATTACACTGTTCTGGAATGGCCATCCCAGTCCCCAGACCTGAATATCATTGAACATCTGTGGGATCATTTGAAGAGGGCTGTCCGTGCTTGGCGGCCATCAAACTTAAAGGGACTCTGTCACCTGAATTTGGAGGAAACAATCTTCAGCCATAGGGGCGGGGTTTTCGGGTGTTTGATTCACCCTTTCCTTACCCGCCGGCTGCATGCTGGCTGCAATATTGGATTGAAGTTCATTCTCTGTCCTCCATAGTACATGCCTGCACAAGGCAATCTTGCTTTAGTGTACTTTTAATGTTGTTACTTATGAATGTTGTGTTTAAAACTGTTAAACTGTAAAGCGCTGCGGAATATGTTGGCGCTATATAAAAAAATATATAAATTATTATATCCCTCCTTCATAAATGTATCAGGATGTGTCTAATCATATCTCACACACCATATGGCCAGAGAAAGTAGTAAAATTTCCTGGTGAATGTTTTTTTCCCCATTGAAAGCAATGCAAAAGTGCAAAAATGCAGCAAAAACACTACGTGTAAACATAGCCCAAGGTGTGGAGGAGCATTATTTTTTCTCTTATTTATTTTGCCTTATATACATGTCATTATCCTGGAAAGAATACTTCTTAACATTTTTTCCTGTAAAATCTATTTTAGCTTCGGCTTTGTATGTTTTTATTGTCAGTCCATAAAAGTGGTTTAATACCCTGACAGCATTGTTCCCAACAGCGGCCTGGGATTCAGAGATTCTTCCAACGGTCTTCCCCATGCTGTTCCCATGCCATTTCAGAGCTGTTTCCATCAATTTCAGCAATTTTAAATCCCCTTCAGACCTCCAGGGCGTGCCACCAGATAAATGCTTGAGTTTCCATTGACTTCTATTATACTCATTAATCGGGCCTAGCACCTGAGCATTACGATTTGCTCCACTCGAGTAAAGGTACCGTCACACTAGACGATATCGCTAGCGATCCGTGACGTTGCAGCGTCCTGGCTAGCAATATCGTCCAGTGTGACAGGCAGCAGCGATCAGGATCCTGCTGTGATATCGCTGGTCGGGGAAGAAAGTCCAGAACTTTATTTCGTCGCTGGCTCTCCCGCAGACATCGCTGAATCAGCGTGTGTGACACCGATTCAGCGATGACTTCGCTGGTAACCAGGGTAAACATCGGGTTACTAAGCGCAGGGCCGCGCTTAGTAACCCAATGTTTACCCTGGTTACCAGCGTAAAAGTAAAAAAAAACAACCACTACATACTTACCTACCGCTGTCTGTCCCCGGCGCTGTGCTTCTCTGCTCTGGCTGTGAGCACAGCGGCCGGAAAGCAGAGCGGTGACGTCACCGCTCTGCTTTCTGGCTGCCCGGCGCTCACAGCCAGAGCAGAGAAGCACAGCGCCGGGGACAGACAGCGGTAGGTAAGTATGTAGTGGTTGTTTTTTTTTACTTTTACGCTGGTAACCAGGGTAAACTTCGGGTTACTAAGCGCGGCCCTGCGCTTAGTAACCCGATGTTTACCCTGGTTACCGGGGACCTCGGGATCGTTGTCTGTGTGACAGCTCTCCAGCGACCAAACAGCGACGCTGCAGCCATCCGGATCGTTGTCGGTATCGCTGCAGCGTCGCTTAGTGTGATGGTACCTTAAGGAGCAACCAAAGATTTTTATTGCTTGCTGTTAGGTGTCAAGTTCCTGCCTCTGCACAGGGGGAATCTCGAACCATCTCCGCTGCGGTCTCCCATTCTTCTCCAGCCACAGTGGAGTCTGCTCAGCGGAGATGTCGGTCCCAGCGTCTTGCTCAGTCTCCCTCTGCGCATAGGATTACTGCTGCTTTTCCAGCTTCTGCTGGGCAGCGGCGAGCAGACGCTTTTGGGACAACGTCCTGCTTTCCCCTTCTGAGCATGCCCAGGGCAAGATCTCCCGTTGGAGATCAAGGGTCACATGCTCAGATACTGCAGCAGATCCCATTGGTCCTCCAGGAAGGTCCTGAAGGTGCTCAACTTCTGTGACAGCCTCCCATTGGTCCTTCTGGGAACGTCCTGTACATGCTGCAGCTATGAAAGGTTCGCATGACCGCATGGCCATGCGCTAGTGTAAACTTGTAAACGTGTGTGTGTTGAAAGTCATTCATTGATTATCCCCTCCCTTGTGTATGACTGCTCGCGTAAGGTGGATGATTGCTATCTAGCTCCCGACTTAGCCATCAGCACGTAACACACAAAACAGAGTCTAATTGCTGTGACCGCCAGTGTGGCGCCGTGCGTTTTCACAGCGCTCTCCTGACCCAAGCCTGGGTGGTTAGTGGCGTCCGCCAGTGCGGCACCGCACACACTCACGTGCATCTTTACTATTATTATTTCTGTCACTCTGACACCCCAGTTGCGGTGTCGAACGCAAGAGGTCTATATGAACTCAAATCCTGTGTCTTGGGATTGAGTTCTGAGACTCGTTGCTTGCGCTCTTGGTGCGGTACTGCGGCCCTGTGACGCAACAGGGTTCGCTTCCTTCACACAAAGTGAAGTTAACCCGTGTGTGTATTCACATTGTACCGCCATATAGTCCGTCATTACTTGGCAGCAGGTTCCATCTCTGCACGGTGGACCCCGGGCTGCGAACGCACCTTACTCTATCTTTCTTATTATTTGGTGCGTTCCGCTAGCCCTAACACTTGCTCATCATTAGCCTTCTCCAAACTGTTCCCAGAAAGAACTACAAAATCTCTTGTGCTGAATCATTAAGCTGATTAAGCATTAATGTCATGAGGCTGACCGCTGAAAGACAAGCCCATGACATTATCCCTTCTCCAACAAACTTCACAGTGCATAAAATGCAGTCAGGTGAGTAACGTTCTCCTGACATTCAACAAACTCAGACTCATCCATCAGATGCCGGATAGAGAAGTGAGATCCATCACTGCGCAGAACACGTCTGCTCCAGAGTCCACTGATGGCGTCTTTACACCACTCTGATGCTCGTCATTTAGCTTGGTGACGTAAGGCTGCACGCAGCTACTCGACCATGAAGATCCCAGTGGGGCCACAGTGTTTGTGCTGATGTGAATGTAAGCAGGTGACCGGATGCAATGCACAGACAAAGCACAAGACGAAAGTAACCACTGAAACTTTATTTACCTGATATGGCAGAAATTGTAGTAACTATGCAACAACAGTTAATACTAAACAGGGTAATTACAGCATGAAATATATGATAACAAATGTACGAAGAATCCTCAGGTTCACTGTAGCTACTATAGCAGTCTCTGGTTATACGTTCTTATAATTTCTGACTAAGAGGATGATACCGGTACAAGAGAAAGTCACTGTATTATTGCTTCTTGTAACCCAGGCCCTATCAGGGGTCTCTTGTTCATCCCATTAGGCCACAAGTCTTCCTGACAATGTCTAGCAAGTGTTTGCTGGGCTGTCTTTGCTTCAGTAGGCCCCTGCCCTGTCTGTTGTACTAGCCAAATCATGTATTGTACATCAATGTTGGAAGCTCACTCGCGCCTACCACCGGCATCCACCCTGGAGTGGAGTCTTCTCACAAATCTTTGGTGCTTGACTGAAAGCGGATGTCTCTTGTTCCTGGTGAGATGATGACTTGGGTCTTGGCTCTTACCGGGCGCAGTCTGGAATCCAGGTCTTAACTGGCGCAGATCGGGTATTCGGAACTTGACTATTGTCATCTAGATTCAGTGTCTTGCTTGGAATTGGATCGAGTCTTCTTGAGTCTTCTTCTTGGAGAGGATCCTTGGAGTGGACCAGCGTTTGCATTGCAGAACTTGGTTTTTGCTTGCAGGCATGCCACGGCCCTCGTCCTCAGCATCTTCCTGGATACACGTTCTGCCCATTCGTACACTTGGTGCCAAATCTCCTCCCATTTTGGCTCGCTGGCCTTTTACATTGTCGAATTGCTCTTTAATGTCACCTGACCCAATGCTCCATCCAAACTCTACCTCACTGAAACTCTCCCTATTTTTTTTGGTTCCACAGGGTTTCATTTCTCATCTCTTATGTCGTACTTTCTTAAATTAATACTAGATGAGGTTTGGACTTTGCAGTTATGGAGTCAGCTAAGCACTAGTAACTTTTCAGCCCTCTGCTCCTCAGCGCTTGGTGACACTGCTCTGTACTTTATGTCACCTCCATTTGTGAGTCAGTTGCTGGATTTCCTTCCTTTTCAATAATACATTTACTACGTTACAGTCACAAAATCACTACATTTAATGTCATAAATTAATTAAAAAAAGGTATCAGGACATATAGAGCCAAAAGCTAATTTAGAATTTTCCGGAATGGTTAGCAATGATGTCCTAACGTTATAAGGCACAGAATAAACATAGTCAATTTTAAAATAACAGGAATCACATATTATGGAATATCAGCCATACTTACAATGTGTCCGTAAGTGATAAGGTAATGGCACATTAGCACATTCTTCAGTTCCACGTTCAATGCATTGCATGAGTCTAAGTGCCGTCTTAACGCCATTTAATCTATTGGTAATGTGCAGGAGTCATAATAAGCGCTGGCTCATTAATTAGATTGGAAACATGGTGAACATTTTTCATTTTTATCTCCTCAGACGCTAAAAACATTTCAGATCTGTTTGGAGGAATTATTGAAGTGTTGTGCATTTCCAATCTCCGAATACAATGTGTTCAGTTTATATTAAAAGACCACTAAGTGGTGTCAAAATGCTGCATCGCAAATAGTAGAAGCACAATGGCCATGAGTCAGTAGCAGCCAGGTCATCATTTTAGGAGACCTACATGAACATACATTAACCCCTTCACGCAGGGGTGGATTAAGGGTAGCCAGGGCCCCGGGCTGTTCAGACACTGTGGGCCCCCCTGGTCATGTGATGGGGGTCATGTGACGGGGGTCATGATATACCCGAACCAGATTATTCCAGAAAAATGGCCGGGCCCTACTCTACTGTAACCTATTAAATATTTGTTAAAATCTGCAATACAATTTAGGTATATTTTGATCAATAATATCACATACAAGGAACAAATACCACCGCACCATGACCAGACCACAAATTACAACCACAGTGATCGAATAATATCACATACAAGGAACAAATATGTCATGATCCCAATGGCAGGGGATCACAAAAGGACAAGCACAAAAAAAAAAAACAGAAAAAGCTCTAGGGTGATGGAAACTGAGCTGACCGCGATCCTGAACCTAATTCACAACACTAGCAGTAGCCGGGGAACGTGCCTACGATGATTCTAGACGTCTCGCGCCAGCCGAAGGACTAGCTTCCCCTATTAGAAGAAACAAAGACCTCTCTTGCCTCCAGAGAAACACCCCACAGAAATAGCAGCCCCCCACATGTAATGACGGTGAAATGAGAGGAAAGCACATACGTAGTAATGAAAACAGATTCAGCAAAATGAGGCCCGCTAAAACTAGATAGCAGAGGATACAAAAGTGAACTGCGCGGTCAGCGAAAAACCCTACAAAAAACCATCCTGAAATTACTTGAACTCATGTGCCAACTCATGGAACATGAGGAGTAATATCAGCCCACTAGAGCAACCAGCAACAAGGAATCACATAACTGCAAGCTGGACTAAAACAAAAACAAAGCAAAACGTGGAACAGGAAAATCAAAAACTTAGCTTGTCCTGATGATCACAGAAGCGGAAAGCAGAGGTAACAAGACACACTGATTACATTGATCGCCAGCGAGGAAATGACAAGAAAGCCAGGTTAAATAGGAAACTCCCATATCCTGATAGAACAGGTGGACACCAGAGACCGCAGAGAACACAAGTCACCCAGTACCATCTGTAACCACCAGAGGGAGCCCAAAAACAGAATCCACAACAGTACCCCCCCTTGAGGAGGGGTCACCGAACCCTCACGAGAACCACCAGGGCGACCAGGATGAGCCCTATGAAATGCACGGACCAAATCAGCAGCATGAACATCAGAGGCAACCACCCAAGAATTATCCTCCTGACCATAACCCTTCCACTTGACCAAATACTGAAGTTTCCGTCTGGAAACACGAGAATCCAAGATCTTCTCCACAACATACTCCAATTCTCCCTCCACCAGCACCGGAGCAGGAGGCTCAAGTGAAGGAACAACAGGTACCTCATACCTCCGCAACAACGACCGATGGAACACATTATGAATAGCAAACGATGCCGGGAGATCCAAACGAAACGACACAGGGTTAAGAATTTCCAAGATCCTATAGGGACCGATAAACCGAGGCTTGAACTTAGGAGAAGAGACCTTCATAGGAACAAAACGAGAAGACAACCACACCAAGTCCCCAACACGAAGTCGAGGACCCACGCGGCGACGGCGATTAGCAAACTGCTGAGCCCTCTCCTGGGACAACTTCAAATTGTCCACCACATGACTCCAAATCTGATGCAACCTATCCACCACCATGTCCACTCCAGGACAATCAGAAGGCTCCACCTGACCAGAGGAAAAACGAGGATGAAACCCCGAATTACAAAAGAAAGGAGAAACCAAGGTAGCAGAACTAGCCCGATTATTAAGGGCAAATTCGGCAAGCGGCAAAAAGGTAACCCAGTCATCTTGATCAGCAGAAACAAAACACCTTAAATAAGTTTCCAAGGTCTGATTAGTTCGTTCCGTCTGGCCATTCGTCTGAGGATGGAATGCAGACGAAAAGGACAAATCAATGCCCATCTTAGCACAGAACGTCCGCCAAAATCTAGACACAAACTGGGATCCCCTGTCAGAAACAATGTTCTCCGGAATGCCATGCAAACGGACCATGTTCTGAAAAAACAGAGGGACCAACTCAGAGGAGGAAGGTAACTTAGGCAAGAGTACCAGATGAACCATCTTAGAAAAGCGGTCACACACAACCCAGATGACGGACATTTTTTGAGAGACAGGGAGATCCGAAATAAAGTCCATGGAAATGTGCGTCCAAGGCCTCTTCGGGATAGGCAAAGGTGACAACAATCCACTGGCCCGAGAACAGCAAGGCTTAGCCCGAGCGCAAACTTCACAAGACTGCACAAAAGAACGCACATCCCTCGACAAGGAAGGCCACCAAAAAGACCTGGCCACCAAGTCTCTAGTACCAAATATTCCAGGATGACCTGCCAACGCAGAAGAATGGACCTCGGAGATGACTCTACTGGTCCAATTATCCGGAACAAACGATCAGGTTTATCCGCCTGAAACTCCTGCAAAGCACGTCGCAAGTCTGGGAAAACAGCCAACAAAATTACCCCATCCCTAAGGATACCAGTGGGCTCAGAATTTCCAGGGGAATCAGGCACAAAACTCCTAGAAAGAGCATCCGCCTTCACATTCTTTGAACCTGGCAGGTATGAAACCACAAAATCGAAACGGGAGAAAAACAGTGACCAACGAGCCTGTCTAGGATTCAGACGCTTGGCAGACTCAAGGTAAATCAGATTTTTGTGATCAGTCAAGACCACCACACGATGTCTAGCACCCTCAAGCCAATGACGCCACTCCTCAAATGCCCACTTCATGGCCAAAAGCTCCCGATTACCAACATCATAATTCCGCTCAGTGGGCGAAAACTTTCTAGAAAAGAACGCACATGGCTTCATCACCGAGCAATCGGAGCTTGTCTGTGACAAAACCGCCCCCGCTCCAATCTCAGAAGCATCAACCTCAACCTGAAAAGGAAGCGAAACATCTGGCTGACGCAACTCAGGAGCAGAAGAAAACCGGCGCTTAAGTTCCTGAAAGGCCTCCACAGCCACAGGAGACCAATCAGCAACATCAGCACCCTTCTTAGTCAGATCCGTCAAAGGCTTAACAACACTAGAAAAATTAGTTATGAAACGACGATAAAAATTAGCAAAGCCCAAGAACTTCTGCAGACTCTTAAGAGATGTAGGCTGCGTCCAGTCACAAATAGCTTGAACCTTGACGGGATCCATCTCAATAGTAGAAGGGGAAAAAATATACCCCAAAAAAGAAATCTTCTGGACTCCAAAGAGACACTTTGAACCTTTTACAAACAAAGAATTGGCCCGCAGGACCTGAAACACCTTCCTGACCTGCTGAACATGGGACTCCCAGTCATCAGAAAAAACCAAAACATCATCCAAATACACAATCATAAATTTATCCAGATATTCACGGAAAATATCGTGCATAAAGGACTGGAAGACAGAAGGAGCATTAGAAAGTCCAAAAGGCATCACCAAATACTCAAAATGGCCCTCAGGCGTATTAAATGCGGTTTTCCACTCATCACCCTGCTTAATCCGCACAAGATTATACGCACCCCGAAGATCAATCTTAGTGAACCATTTAGCCCCCTTAATGCGAGCGAACAAATCAGTCAACAATGGCAAAGGATACTGATATTTGACCGTAATCTTATTCAAAAGACGGTAATCTATACAAGGCCTCAAGGAACCATCTTTTTTGGCCACGAAAAAAAAACCTGCTCCCAAAGGAGACGAAGATGGACGGATATGTCCCTTTTCCAAGGACTCCTTAACATAATCCCGCATAGCAGTATGCTCTGGCACTGACAGATTGAACAAACGACCTTTAGGAAATTTACTGCCAGGAATCAAATCTATAGCACAATCGCAATCCCTGTGAGGAGGAAGCGAATTGAGCTTAGGCTCCTCAAAAACATCCCGATAATCAGACAAAAATACAGGAACCTCAGAAGGAGTAGATGAAGCGATAGAAATCGGAGGTGCATCATCATGAACCCCCTGACATCCCCAGCTTAACACAGACATCGTTTTGCAGTCCAAGACTGGGTTATGAGTTTGTAACCATGGCAGACCAAGCACTAAGACATCATGTAAATTATACAGTACCAGGAAGCGAATCACCTCCTGATGAACGGGAGTCATACGCATGGTCACGTGTGTCCAGAACTGAGGTTTATTCATAGCCAAAGGTGTAGAGTCGATTCCTTTCAAAGGAATAGGGACTTCCAGAGGCTCCAGACTAAACCCACAGCGGTTGGCAAATGACCAATCCATAAGACTCAGGGCAGCGCCTGAATCCACATAGGCATCGACGGAAATGGCTGATAATGAACAAATCAGAGTCACAGACAGAATGAACTTAGACTGTAAAGTACTAATGGCAACAGACTTATCAACCTTTTTTGTGCGTTTAGAGCATGCTGATATAACATGAGCTGAATCACCACAATAAAAACACAACCCATTTTTCCGCCTATAGTTTTGCCGTTCACTTCTGGACTGAATTCTATCACATTGCATTGTCTCAGGTGCCTGTTCAGAAGACACCGCCAAATGGTGCACAGGTTTGCGCTCCCGTAAACGCCGATCAATCTGAATAGCCATAGTCATAGACTCATTCAGACCTGTAGGCGCAGGGAACCCCACCATAACATCTTTAATGGCCTCAGAAAGGCCATCTCTGAATTTTGCAGCCAGAGCGCACTCATTCCACTGAGTAAGCACCGACCATTTCCGAAATTTCTGACAATATATTTCTGCTTCATCTTGCCCCTGAGAGAGAGCCAATAAAGCTTTTTCAGCCTGAATCCCTAGGTTAGGTTCCTCATAGAGCAAACCCAATGCCAGAAAAAACGCATCCACATTGAGCAACGCAGGATCCCCTGGTGCCAATGCAAATGCCCAATTCTGAGGGTCACCCCGCAGGAAAGATATTACAATCTTGACTTGCTGAGCAGGGTCTCCAGAGGAGCGAGATTTCAAAGAAAGAAACAACTTGCAATTGTTCCTAAAATTCAAAAAACTCGATCTATCTCCAGAAAAAAACTCTGCGATAGGAATTCTAGGTTCAGACATAGGAGCATGTACAACAAAATCTTGTATATTTTGAACCTTAGCAGCAAGATTATTCAGGCTGGAAGCCAAACTCTGGACGTCCATGATAAACAGCTGAGGTCAGAGCAATTCAAGGATTAAGAGGAGGTAAGACGCAGCCAGGCTGCGATTAAGGCTAGGCAGCAAACTCTGAGGGAAGGAAAAAAAAAAAAAAAAAAAACTTCCTCAGACTACTTTTCCTCCTACTTCAGCCAATACGATTACCACTTTTCGGGCCGGCGATACTGTCATGATCCCAATGGCAGGGGATCACAAAAGGACAAGCACAAAAAAAAAAACAGAACAAGCTCTAGGGTGATGGAAACTGAGCTGACCGCGATCCTGAACCTAATTCACAACACTAGCAGTAGCCGGGGAACGTGCCTACGATGATTCTAGACGTCTCGCGCCAGCCGAAGGACTAGCTTCCCCTATTAGAAGAAACAAAGACCTCTCTTGCCTCCAGAGAAACACCCCACAGAAATAGCAGCCCCCCACATGTAATGACTAGGGTTGAGCGAAACGGGTCGTTCATTTTCAAAAGTCGCCGACTTTTGGCAAAGTCGGGTTTCATGAAACCCGATCCAACCCCTGTGCGGGGTCGGCCATGCGGTACGCGACTTTCGCGCCAAAGTCGCGTTTCAATGACGCGAAAAGCGCCATTTCTCAGTGAATGAAGGTAAACGCAGAGTGTGGGCAGCGTGATGACATAGGTCCTGGTCCCCACCATCTTAGAGAAGGGCATTGCAGTGATTGGCTTGCTGTCTGCGGCGTCACAGGGGCTATAAAGGGGCGTTCCCGCCGACCGCCATGTTACTGCTGCTGATCTGAGCTTAGGGAGAGGTTGCTGCCGCTTCGTCAGAAGCAGGGATAGCGTTAGGCAGGGTCCATTAACCACCAAACCGCTTGTGCTGTAGCGATTTCCACTGCCCAACACCACCTTCGGTGTGCAGGGACAGTGGAAGCTACATTTTTTTTTTTTCCCTCAGCGCTGTAGCTCATTGGGCTGCCCTAGAAGGCTCCCTGATAGCTGCATTGCTGTGTGTACGCCGCTGTGCAAACCAACTGCTTTTTTCAAAGCACAAATCCTCTTGTTCCTTCCTTTCTGCACAGCTATCTTTTTGGTTTGTACACACTTTTTATTTAATTTGTGCATCAGTCCACTCCTTATTGCTGCCTGCCATAACTGGCTGAGATTACTGCAGGGAGATAGTAATTGAAGGACACTCCCTGTTTTTTTTTTTTTTTTTGTGGGAGATTAAGATTGACATTTCTGCTAGAGTGCCATCCCTGTCTGTGTCATCTCTCACTCAGTGGGCCATAGAAAGCCTATTTATTTTTTTGCTTGATTTGGGTTAGAAAATCTACCTGAAAAAATCACTACATCAATAAGTGGGAGAAAAATATTGGCCTCAGGGCTTGTGTGCCACTCTTGACTCCTGTGTGCATCATCACTCACTCAGTGGGCCATAGAAAGCCTATTTATTTTTTTGCTTGATTTTGGTTCTAAAATCTACCTGAAAAAATCACTACATCAATCAGTGGGAGAAAAATATTGGCCTCAGGGCTTGTGTGCCACTCCTGACTCCTGTGTGCATCATCACTCACTCAGTGGGCCATAGAAAGCCCATTTTTTTTTTTTTTTGCTTTATTTGGGTTCTAAATTCTACCTGAAAAAATCAATAAATCAATCAGTGGGAGATTAATATTGGCCTTTGGGCTTGTGTGCCAGTCCTAAGCGTGCCATCTCTCTCTCTCAGATAGTGGGCCATAGAAAGCCTATTTATTTATTTTTTTTTTTAATGGGTTTATAAATTTTCCCTGGAAAAAAAAAAAAAAGTGGGAGATTAATATTGGCCTCTGGGCTTGTGTGCCAGTCCTGAGCGTGCCATCTCTCTCACAAATAGTGGGCCATAGAAAGCCTATTTATTTATTTTTTTTGGTTTTATAAATTCTCCCTTAAAAAAAAAGGGAGATTAATATTGGCCATTGGGCTTGTGTGCCAGTCCTAAGCATGCCATATCTCTCTCTCAGATAGTGGGCCATAGAAAGCCTATTTATTTTTATTTTTTTTTAATGGGTTTATAAATTTTCCCTGGAAAAAAAAAAAAAAGTGGGAGATTAATATTGGCCTCTGGGCTTGTGTGCCAGTCCTGAGCGTGCCATCTCTCTCACAAATAGTGGGCCATAGAAAGCCTATTTATTTTTTTTTTTTTGGTTTTATAAATTCTCCCTTAAAAAAAAAGGGAGATTAATATTGGCCTTTGGGCTTGTGTGCCAGTCCTAAGCGTGCCATCTCTCTCTGTCTCTCAGATAGTGGGCCATAGAAAGCCTATTTATTATTTTTTTTATTGGGTTTATAAATTTTCCCTGGAACAAAAAAAAAAAAGTGGGAGATAAATATTGGCCTCTGGGCTTGTGTGCCACTCCTGACTCCTGTGTGCGTCATCTCTCACTCAGTGGGCCATAGAAAGCCTTTTTTTGTTTTATTTGTTTTCTAAATTCTCCCTGAAAAAATCATTTTATTTTCTTTGGTTTCTAAATTCTTCCTGAAAAAATCATTTTATTCTATTTTTTTTTTTCCTAAAGTCTCCCTGAAAAAAAAACAAAAAAAAAACAAATCAGTGGGAGATTAATATTGCCCTTTCTGCTTGTGTGCCAGTCTTGACTCCTGGGTGTGCCATCTCTCTCTCTCTCTCTCCAATTGTGGGCCATAGAAAGCCTATTATTTTTTTAGCTTGATTTGGGTTCCAAAATCTACCTGAAAAAATCACTACATCAATCAGTGGGAGATAAATATTGGCCTCTGGGCTTGTGTGCCACTCCTGACTCCTGTGTGCGTCATCTCTCACTCAGTGGGCCATAGAAAGCCTTTTTTTGTTTTATTTCTTTTCTAAATTCTCCCTGAAAAAATCATTTTATTTTCTTTGGTTTCTAAATTCTTCCTGAAAAAATCATTTTATTCTATTTTTTTTTTCCTAAAGTCTGCCTGAAAAAAAAAAAAAAAAAATCAGTGGGAGATTAATATTGCCCTTTCTGCTTGTGTGCCAGTCTTGACTCCTGGGTGTGCCATCTCTCTCTCTCTCTCTCTCTCCAATTGTGGGCCATAGAAAGCCTATTATTTTTTTAGCTTGATTTGGGTTCCAAAATCTACCTGAAAAAATCACTACATCAATCAGTGGGAGATAAATATTGGCCTCTGGGCTTGTGTGCCACTCCTGACTCCTGTGTGCGTCATCTCTCACTCAGTGGGCCATAGAAAGCCTTTTTTTGTTTTATTTGTTTTCTAAATTCTCCCTGAAAAAATCATTTTATTTTATTTGGTTTCTAAATTCTTCCTGAAAAAATCATTTTATTCTATTTTTTTTTTTCCTAAAGTCTCCCTGAAAAAAAAAAAAAAAAAAAAAATCAGTGGGAGATTAATATTGCCCTTTCTGCTTGTGTGCCAGTCTTGACTCCTGGGTGTGCCATCTCTCTCTCTCTCTCCAATTGTGGGCCATAGAAAGCCTATTATTTTTTTAGCTTGATTTGGGTTCCAAAATCTACCTGAAAAAATCACTACATCAATCAGTGGGAGATAAATATTGGCCTCTGGGCTTGTGTGCCACTCCTGACTCCTGTGTGCGTCATCTCTCACTCAGTGGGCCATAGAAAGCCTTTTTTTGTTTTATTTGTTTTCTAAATTCTCCCTGAAAAAATCATTTTATTTTATTTGGTTTCTAAATTCTTCCTGAAAAAATCATTTTATTCTATTATTTTTTTTTCCTAAAGTCTCCCTTAAAAAAAAAAAAAATCAAATCAGTGGGAGATTAATATTTACATTTGTGCTTCAGTGACAGTCCTGCGTGTGTGGCATCTCTCTCATTTGTTGCCACCAACAACAGAGTGTGTAACATTGTGCCTGATTTTCGTTGTGGTCTCACTCACCTGTAAAGGGGTAGCTAAATCATACTGAAGTTATAGCTCACCGTGTAATTTGTGTGACAGCAACAAATACCGTTAGTTTGTTTACGTTTTTAAAACAATGAGGAAGTATGGTGGAAGAGGTCGTGGCCGGGGGCGTTCATTGTCAGCTGGTAATGAGGGTAGTGGTAGTGGTGGAGCATCAGCTGGTCGTGGGAAAAAAAATATTGCACCTAAGTCTGGAGCTGTGGAGCCAGGTTCGTCGTCTGGCTACACAAGGCCTCGAACGCTCCCTTTTCTGGGAGTAGGAAAACCGCTTTTAAAGCCGGAGCAGCAAGAGCAAGTTTTGGCTTATCTTGCTGACTCAGCCTCTAGCTCTTTTGCCTCCTCTCGTGAAACTGGTAAATGTCAAAGCAGCGCGTCGTTAGTGGATGTTCACGGTCAGGGACAAGTCGCTTCCTTGTCCTCTTCAGCAAAAACAACAACAGAGAAGAATGCAGCAGGCGACACAACGGGTTACTCCATGGAGCTCTTTACACATACCGTCCCTGGCTTAGAAAGTGAAGCAGTTAACAGTCCATGCCCATTACAAGTTGAATCTGACATGGAGTGCACTGATGCACAGCCACAGCCAGACTACTATGCTGGTCCTTTGACTCAGACCACAACATTGCCCTCGCAGGGTGCTGATCAAGAATCAGACCCTGATGAGACTATGTTGCCCCATCACGAACGCTATACCACCGACCGACACGGTGACACAGACGAAGTTGCACACGAGCTACAAGAAGAGGTAATAGATGACCCAGTTCTTGACCCCGATTGGCAGCCATTGGGGGAACAGGGTGCAGGCGGCAGCAGTTCTGAAGCGGAGGAGGAGGGGCCGCAGCAGGCATCAACATCGCAACAGGTTCCATCTGCCGGGCCCGTATCTTGCCCAAAACGCGTGGCAAAGTCAAAACCTGTTGGAGGACAGCGTGGCCATCCGGTTAAAGCTCAGTCTGCAATGCCTGAAAAGGTATCCGATGCTAGAAAGAGTGCAGTCTGGCATTTTTTTAAACAACATCCAATTGATCAGCGCAAAGTCATCTGTCAAAAATGTTCAACTACCTTAAGCAGAGGACAGAATCTGAAAAGTCTCAATACAAGTTGCATGCATAGACATTTAACCACCATGCATTTGCAAGCCTGGACTAACTACCAAACGTCCCTTAAGGTTGTAGCACCCTCGGCCAATGAAGCTAGTCAGCAACACAACATCCCTTCCGGCAGTGTAGGGCCACCATTTTCCGCACCACCTGCAGTATCTGTGCAGGTTTCTTTGCCAGGCCAAAGCAGTCAGGGTTAGGGAATCACCAGTTTCGTAGTAGGAAACACTGCATCTAGGGCACCGGTGGCAACAATACCATCTCCCACCGTCTCTCAGTCTGCCATGTCCACCGGCACCCCCGCTAGTTCCACGATCTCCAGCTCTCCAGTCCAGCTCACCCTACATGAGACTATGGTTAGAAAAAGGAAGTACTTAGCCTCGCATCCGTGTACACAGGGTTTGAACGCACACATAGCTAGACTAATCTCGTTAGAGATGATGCCCTACCGGTTAGTTGAAAGCGAAGCTTTCAAAGCCCTGATGGACTACGCTGTACCACGCTACGAGCTACCCAGTCGACACTTTTTTTCCAGAAAAGCCATCCCAGCCCTCCACCAGCATGTTAAAGAGCGCATCGTCCATGCACTCAGGCAATCTGTGAGCACAAAGGTGCACCTGACAACAGATGCATGGACCAGTAGGCATGGCCAGGGACGTTACGTGTCCATCACAGCACACTGGGTAAATGTGGTGGATGCAGGGTCCACAGGGGACAGCAAGTTTGGGACAGTTCTGCCTAGCCCACGGTCTAGGAAACAATTGGCTGTAGCCGTTCGCACCCCCTCCTCCTCCTCTTCGTCCTCCTGCAGAAGCGAGAGCTCGTCCACAGACCGCAGTCGCACAACCACTCCATCCGCAGCTGCCACTGTTGCACACCAGGTCTCCCATTATGGGGCAGCTACTGGCAAACGTCAGCAGGCTGTATTGGCTATGAAGTGTTTGGGCGACAACAGACACACCGCGGAAGTTCTGTCCGAGTTCTTGCAGAAAGAAACGCAGTCGTGGCTGGGCACTGTAGATCTTGAGGCAGGCAAGGTAGTGAGTGATAACGGAAGGAATTTCATGGCTGCCATCTCCCTTTCCCAACTGAAACACATTCCTTGCCTGGCTCACACCTTAAACCTGGTGGTGCAGTGCTTCCTGAAAAGTTATCCGGGGTTATCCGACCTGCTCCTCAAAGTGCGTGGACTTTGCTCACATATCCGCCGTTCGCCCGTACACTCCAGCCGTATGCAGGCCTATCAGCGTTCTTTGAACCTTCCCCAGCATCGCCTAATCATAGACGTTGCAACAAGGTGGAACTCAACACTGCACATGCTTCAGAGACTGTGTGAACAGAGGCGGGCTGTTATGTTTTTGTGGGAGGATACACATACACGGGCAGGCAGTAGGATGGCAGACATGGAGTTGTCAGGTGTGCAGTGGTCGAAGATTCAAGACATGTGCCAAGTCCTTCAGTGTTTTGAGGAATGCACACGGCTGGTTAGTGCAGACAACGCCATAATAAGCATGAGCATCCCCCTAATGCGTCTGCTGATGCAAAGTTTGACGCACATAAAGGATCAGGCGTCTGCAGCTGAGGAAGAGGAAAGCCTTGATGACAGTCAGCCATTGTCTGGCCAGGGCAGTGTACAGGACGAGGTAGTGGGCGAAGAGGAGGAGGAGGACGAGGAGGATGATGGGGATGATTATATTTTTAATGAGGAAGCTTTTCCGGGGCCACTGGAAATTGTTGGCGCGGCAAGGCCGGGTTCTGGTTTTTTGAGGGACACAAGTGACGTGGATTTGCCTGAAACTGCCCCTCAACCAAGCACAACCGCAGATTTGAGAACTGGAACTTTGGCCCACATGGCGGATTATGCCTTACGTATCCTCAAAAGGGACACACGCATAACTAAAATGATGAATGATGACGATTACTGGTTGGCCTGCCTCCTTGATCCTCGCTATAAAGGCAAATTGCAAAATATAATGCCACATGAGAACTTGGAACTAATATTAGCAACCAAACAATCAACTCTTGTTGACCGTTTGCTTCTGGCATTCCCTGCACACAGCGCCCGTGATCGTTCTCACACGAGCTGCAGGGGCCAGCAGACCAGAGGAGTTAGAGGGGCAGAAATCAGAAGTGGCGTTGGCCAGAGGGGTTTTTTGACCAGGTTGTGGAGTGATTTTGCTATGACCGCAGACAGGACAGGTACTGCAGCATCAATTCAAAGTGACAGGAGACAACATTTGTCCAGTATGGTTACAAACTATTTTTCATCCCTTATCGATGTTCTCCCTCAACCGTCATTCCCATTTGATTACTGGGCATCAAAATTAGACACCTGGCCAGAATTGGCAGAATATGCATTGCAGGAGCTTGCTTGCCCGGCAGCTAGTGTCCTATCAGAAAGAGTATTCAGTGCTGCAGGTTCAATACTAACAGAAAAAAGGACTCGTCTGGCTAGCCAAAATGTAGATGATCTAACCTTCATTAAAATGAACCACAACTGGATTTCGAAATCTTTTGCCACACCTTGCCCGGCTGACACCTAGCTTTCCTATGAAAAGGTCTTGCCTGTGGACTATTCTGAATGCCTTTTCCAATCTCGTAATTTTCTGCACCTGATTGTCCAGCATACGACATGTTTACACCTCACTAAATGGCCAAACTCCCCACACGGGGCCGTGGTATCGACACTTGGCGACAGCACCCGTGAGAGTGCAGTTTGTCTGAAGAGGTGGGTGAGCCCGCTTTTGGTCGACGGCACTGCCACTGGGTCCCTCCTAGTACAATAAAGTGTCTCTGGCGGTGGTGGTGCGCACCCAACGTCAGACACACCGTTGTAATATGAGGGGCCCTGGGCCTGTACCGCCGGCCACAAGACAGTTTCCCCCCACCCCAGCTCAAACAGTGCTCTACCACTTGCAAAATTATCTCACAGCTCCACCAATGTTTAGTCTATGCGCTGACATCCTTCAATGCCTGCCACTGACAATACCATTGTATTGACATTTTTGTTATGTTAGGCCTTCGATGCCTGTCTGTGGTCACTCCTTCCACTAGGCCTCCACTGACCACACCACTGCTGCCCGTGTACCCCTGGAACCAATTTAAAATTGCCTACAGCCATGTGTTATTATTTTAGGCCTTCGATGCCTGTCTGCGGTCACTCCTTCCACTAGGCCTCCACTGACCACACCACTGCTGCCCGTGTACCCCTGGAACCAATTTAAAATTGCCTACAGCCATGTGTTATTATTTTAGGCCTTCGATGCCTGTCTGCGGTGACTCCTTCCACTAGGCCTCCACTGACCACACCACTGCTGCCCGTGTACCCCTGTAACCAATTTAAAATTGCCTACAGCCATGTGTTATTATTTTAGGCCTTCGATGCCTGTCTGTGGTCACTCCTTCCACTAGGCCTCCACTGACCACACCACTGCTGCCCGTGTACCCCTGGAACCAATTTAAAATTGCCTACAGCCATGTGTTATTATTTTAGGCCTTCGATGCCTGTCTGCGGTCACTCCTTCCACTAGGCCTCCACTGACCACACCACTGCTGCCCGTGTACCCCTGGAACCAATTTAAAATTGCCTACAGCCATGTGTTATTATTTTAGGCCTTCGATGCCTGTCTGCGGTCACTTCTTCCACTAGGCCTCCACTGACCACACCACTGCTGCCCGTGTACCCCTGGAACCAATTTAAAATTGCCTACAGCCATGTGTTATTATTTTAGGCCTTCGATGCCTGTCTGCGTTGACTCCTTCCACTAGGCCTCCACTGACCACACCACTGCTGCCCGTGTACCCCTGGAACCAACTTCAGAAAATATAAAAATAAGTATTTTGCTTATAAAAAAGAAAATACTGGAGAGATATCAAATGCAGACATTTTAACATTAAAAACAAACACATACAACAAAAATCTGGTACAGTACTAAAAATGGCCACCAGCTACAATAACTTTCTCCTGCAAGTAGTTAACTGAAAGGTTTTTTTAATTTTAAACACAGATATGGCATCCACCGAGTGTTGTCCTGTCGCGTCTTCTTTATATTATTGCCAAGAAGATGCAAAACAATGAAAATAATAAAATCATTATTTACCAAAAAAATAGAGTAAGTCAAAACCACATTGCAAATAAACATTCATTACAAATAAAGAAGCAGGGAGCGTCCGAGGGTGAGTATATACCTAATAAGAATATAATCACCCTCGGACGCGCCCTGCTTCTTTCCGACAGCCTTCCTTCCTAAGAATCAGCCCTTCCGTGGTGTAGAGAGAGGGTTTGTTACACTCCAAGGTGTTCCCCAGGTTGCCTTTCCTGAGCTTCGAACTTCCGGCTCTCGTTTAGTAGTTGTTGGAAACTACGCTGCATTAGGCCTACAAATTGGGTATGGGGTGTAGAGAGATGGTGTGTTACACTCCAAGGTGTTCCCCAGGTTTCCTCTCCATTGCTTCGATCTTCCGGCTCTCGTTTAGTAGTTGTTGGAAACTACGCTGCATTAGGCCTACAAATTGGGTATGGGGTGTAGAGAGATGGTGTGTTACACTCCAAGGTGTTCCCCAGGTTTCCTCTCCATTGCTTCGATCTTCCGGCTCTCGTTTAGTAGTTGTTGGAAACTACGCTGCATTAGGCCTACAAATTGGGTATGGGGTGTAGAGAGATGGTGTGTTCCACTGTAGAGAGATGGTGTGTTCCACTCCAAGGTGTTCCCCAGGTTTCCTCGCCAATGCTTCGATCATCATGCTCTCGTTTAGTAGTTGTTGGAAACTACGCTGCATTAGACCTACAAATTGGGTATGGGGTGTAGAGAGATGGTGTGTTCCACTCCAAGGTGTTCTCCAGGTTGCCTTTCCTGAACTTCTATCTTCAGGCTCTCATTAAATTGTGGTTAAACTGAACAACTGCATTTGGCGTACTAGTTGGTTTGGGGCCTACTATCGGTGTCTGCCGCTCCTTGCTGTTCTCCTGGTTTCCTGTCCTGAAATTCCGTTTTCAGGCGCTCGTTAAGTAGTTGTTAATGTTAGACTGCATTTGGCCTACTAGTTGGGTTGGGGCCTACTATCGGTGTCTGCCACTCCTTGCTGTTCTCCTCCACTGAACAAAGCTGTGCCGCCTGTTTACTACTGTTGCCAATTTTGAACTGCATTTCGACTACTTACTGATTTGGGCCTACTCTCTGTGTCAGCCTCTCATTCCAGTTGTCCTCCACTGCAATGCCCCCTGATTAGTTTTGTGTTACCAATTTTGAACTGCATTTAGCCCACTTTATTCTTTGGGCCTATATCTGTGTTTCCTCCTCATCCTGCCCATTGCCCAGCCAGTGATAGATGAGTCTGCTGGTACATTGACCCATAACGCAACATTTCCCGTGCACGCTACACTGCAAGATTGTGACCCTGCTGAAAGTCAGGTCCCCCTTCCCGCATACCATACCACCTTACACGGGGACAAACAGGAAGGTGCAGATGAAAGTGCAGGTTCCTTCATCAGGTGGGGGGAGGAATACTAGTTGGCGACGTCACTGGCACAGGGCCACTCATGGTACGCAAAAGTGTTGCTGCCGGTGGGAGGCGCCCCCGCCGTGCCAACACACCGCTGTACTTTGAGGGGCCCTGTGCCAGTGCCAATGCCAACGAGTGGGCCCCCCCTGCTTGCTCAGGTTCACAGCACTTGCAAAGTTGAAATACTTACCTCTCCCTGCTCCACTGCCATGACGTGGTCCAGATTTCCTGGGCCCACTAATTACTTGAACCAGCCCTACCCACCACAACTTTAGCCAAATGACCCCCAATTTCAAATGCCTTCCAATTATTATAAGGTAAATTACGCTTGACAAGCTTCATTAAGAAGAATGGATGGTTTTAACATTAAAATGGGCACTCTAGGTGTTTTCCTGGCCCCCACTCACTGCCGACTATGCTGCCCCATTGACTTGCATTGGGTTTCGTGTTTCGGTCGATCCCGACTTTACGTCATAATCGGCCGATTTCACTCGACCCGACTTTTGAGATAGTCGGGTTTCGCAAAACCCGGCTCGACTCTAAAAAGGTCAAGGTCGCTCAACTCTAGTAATGACGGTGAAATGAGAGGAAAGCACATACGTAGTAATGAAAACAGATTCAGCAAAATGAGGCCCGCTAAAACTAGATAGCAGAGGATACAAAAGTGAACTGCGCGGTCAGCGAAAAACCCTACAAAAAACCATCCTGAAATTGCTTGAACTCATGTGCCAACTCATGGAACATGAGGAGTAATATCAGCCCACTAGAGCAACCAGCAACAAGGAATCACATAACTGCAAGCTGGACTAAAACGAAAACAAAGCAAAACGTGGAACAGGAAAATCAAAAACTTAGCTTGTCCTGATGATCACAGAAGCGGAAAGCAGAGGTAACAAGACACACTGATTACATTGATCGCCGGCGAGGAAATGACAAGAAAGCCAGGTTAAATAGGAAACTCCCATATCCTGATAGAACAGGTGGACACCAGAGACCGCAGAGAACACAAGTCACCCAGTACCATCTGTAACCACCAGAGGGAGCCTAAAAACAGAATCCACAACACAAATACCACCGCACCATGTCAAGCCCACATATTACCACTTGGTGACCAAATAGCACATACAAGGGACAAATACCACAACACCATTTCCAGACCACATATTACCACATATTACCACCACATAGTGACTGAATACTACAAAACTGATCAGTAATAAAAAAAAACCAAAACACAATACTATCACCATAAGTGCCAGTATTCACAGGAGATCTGTACTTAGTATGCAGTGTCTGTGTAGAGGTAATACAGAGATCACTGGTGACATTGTACACAGGACCTCTGTATATAGTATACAGTGTATAGTGTCAGTGTATAGGTAACACTGACTCACCAGTGACATCTCTAGGTGAAGTCCTTCATCTTTCATCCAGCACAGACCGCCATCATTTCTTCCAGCCAGGATTCGTTTCTGCAGGAAATAACACAGTTATCTCGAGCTCCGCTTGCAGAACACATTACTTAATTTTTCACAACTTCTACATTACAACACATGAAGAAAAAAAGGCGATATAGTGTCACTCTGCACAGTAACAGGACCACCCCTCCATTTAAAACAGTATACTCAAAAAATAAAATAAATACATCACTGCAGTAATAATATCCCTTAATTAGCCCCTATGGTAATAATATTCCCCACCCTGGCCCTGTGTGTCTCCTTCCTGGCTCCAGCCATATGTTCTCCCATCCTGCACTCATGAGTATCCATTCTACACCATATGATCTCCCCATCCTGCCCCATCTTTCTCCATCGTATCCATCCTGCCCCATGATCCAATCCTACCCCATGTCTTTCATTCTGCCCCGTGTCTCCAATCATGCCCCATGTCTACATTCTGCCCATGCCTCCAGTCCTGCCCCCAGTGTGTCCAGCAATCTGCCCAGTATGTCCAGCATATTGCCCCAGTGTGTCCAGCTTTGCCCCCAGAAAGTGTGTCCAGCAATCTGCCCCAATGTGTCCAGAAATCTGCCCCAGTGTCTCCAGCATTGCCCCAGTGTCTCCAGCAATCTGCCCCAGTGTCTCCAGCATTGCCCCAGTGTGTCCAGCAATCTGCCCCAGTGTCTCCAGCATTGCCCCAGGGTCTCCAGCATTGCCCCAGTGTCTCCAGTATTGCCCCAGTGTCTCCAGCAATCTGCCCTAGTGTGTCCTCCAGCATTGCCCCAGTGTCTCCAGCAATCTGCCCCAGTGTCTCAAGCATTGCCCCAGTGTCTCCAGCATTGCCCCAGTGTCTCCAGCAATCTGCCCCAGTGTGTCCAGCAATCTGCCCCAATGTGTCCAGCAATCTGCCCCAGTGTGTCCAGCAATCTGCCCCAGTGTCTCCAGCATTGCCCCAGTGTCTCCAGCAATCTGCCCTAGTGTGTCCTCCAGCATTGCCCCAGTGTCTCCAACAATCTGCCCCAGTGTCTCCAGCATTCCCCCAGTGTCTCCAGCAATCTGCCCCTGTGTCTCCAGCATTACCCCAGTGTCTCCAGCAATCTGCCCCAGTGTCTCCAGCAATCTGCCCCAGTGTCTCCAGCAATCTGCCCCAGTGTCTCCAGCAATCTGCCTCAGTGTCTCCAGCAATCTGCCCCAGTGTCTCCAGCATTGCCCCCAGTGTCTCCAGCATTGCCCCCAGTGTCTCCAGCATTGCCCCAGTGTGTCCTCCAGCATTGCCCCCCAGTGTGTCCACCGTTAGCTTATCAAAAAAACAAAAAACCTGTCCGCGCTCCAGGCGGCGAGCTCCCTCCAGCAGCGCACACTGGCTGGCGACTGACAATGACGTCAGACGCCGGCGACGTGTGCACTGCGGCCGACTTCAGCTGCCAGCCTCCAATTGGCTGGCGGCTGTTGTTGTTAACTATTGACGTGCGGGCGCGTGCCCGCAGGTCAATAGGAAACTGCCACAGCGCCGGAAGGGGCCCGGTGAGCAGATGAGAAGGGGCCCAATGCAGGCCCCCTCTCTCTGCCCACCGGGTCCGGGGTCACATAAATGCCGGCGGGCATTCACAGACGATTAGCGGAGGGTCAATCTGTGCGGTAGCCCAGGGTCCCCCCAGACCACTGGGCCCTGGGCTACCGCCCATATTGACCCTCTGATAATCCGCCCCTGCCTTCACGACATGCGCCGTACTAGTACTGCGCATGCCGTGTTACCCCCTTTGATGTGGGCTCCGGCGGTGAGCCCACATCAAAGTCGCGACATGTCAGCTGTTTTGTACAGCTGACATGTGCGCGCAATAGCGGCGGGTGAAATCGCTATTCACCCGCCGCTATTAACCTGTTAAATGCCGCTGTCAAACGCAGACAGTGGCATTTAACCGGCACTTCCGGCCGGGCGGCCGGAAATGATGTCATCGCCGACCCCCGTCACATGATCGGGGTCCGCGATGCATCAGGAAGGTAACCATAGAGGTCCTTGAGACCTCTATGGTTACTGATGCCGACCTGCTGTGAGCGCCCCCCTGTGGTCGGCGCTCACAGCACACCTGCATTTCAGCTACATAGCAGCGATCATCAGATCGCTGCTATGTAGCAGAGCCGATCAGGCTATGCCAGCTTCTAGCCTCCCATGGAGGCTATTGAAGCATGGCACAAGTAAAAAAAAAAATGTTTTTAAAAATATGAAAAAAATATAAAAAATATAAAAGTTTAAATCACCCCCCTTTCGCCCCATCCTAAATAAAACAATTAAAAAAAACCCTACACGTATTTGGTATCGCTGCGTTCAGAATCGCCCGATCTATCAATAAAAAAAGCATTAACCTGATCGCTAAACAGCGTAGCGAGAAAAAAATCCGAAACGCCAGAATTA
The DNA here is from genome assembly GCF_032444005.1 of Ranitomeya imitator. Lineage (NCBI taxonomy): Eukaryota > Metazoa > Chordata > Amphibia > Anura > Dendrobatidae > Ranitomeya > Ranitomeya imitator. The sequence continues at coordinate 60,007,939 of NC_091282.1, read as the reverse complement.
CGTTTTTTTGGTCGCCGTGACATTGCATTAAAATGCAATAACGGGCGATCAAAAGAATGTATCTGCACCGAAATGGTATCATTTAAAACTTCAGCTCGGCACGCAAAAAATAAGCCCTCACCCGACCCCAGATCATGAAAAATGGAGACGCTTCGGGTATCGGAAAATGGCCCTTTTTTTTTTTTTCTTTTTTTTTAAGCAAAGTTTAGAATTTTTTTTCACCACTTGGATAAAAAATAACCTAGACATGTTAGATGTCTAGGAACTCGTAATGACCTAGAGAATCACAATGGCAGGTCAGTTTTAGCATTTAATGAACCTAGCAAAAAAGCCAAGCAAAAACAAGTGTGGGATTGCACTTTTTTTGCAATTTCACCGCATTTTTTTCCCGTTTTCTAGTAAAAGACATGGTAAAACCAATGATGTCGTTCAAAAGTACAACTCGTCCCGCAAAGAATAAGCCCTCACATGACCATATTGACGGAAAAATAAAAAAGTTATGGCTCTGGGAAGGAGGGAAGTGAAAAATGAAAACGCAAAAACGAAAAAGGGCCGCGACTTGAAGGGGTTAAATTATAGTTTTTCTATTTACTTGTTTCCATTATTGGCTTTAAGAATGTATATTTATCCCTTTGGGAAAGGGAGAAACGATGGCACTTCCTGAGCAGTAAGTTGGAGATCAATATGGCAATAAGAAGTGAAGTCTCTCACCTGGCTAGGTGGTACACAATTCCATATGCGTGTTTTAATAGTAAGAGAGGTGCAGTCGACTGGTGAGGAGATTCCGCCGGAGTGCAATACAAGGTATAAAATCCAGGTACTCGAAATTCCCACATAATGATGATCTAAATGAAGAAGGCTGGTTGAAGCCAAAACGCGTTTTGGTTTTAATGGTTCATTGTTTTTGTACAATCCTTGTGAACATCTGGATCTTATTTGGATGACAGGCATCTATTTTTATTGTCGTTCTACGACATACAGTCATACCCATGTTTTGGAAAGAACATAATTCTACCCAGTTCCTTTTAATTGTCCTAGTAGTATACCCACTGGTATAGAGCAGGCAAACACAGATAAATAGCCTGGCAGAAGCTTAGATAGAGAATGTCTTGCGGTGATTAGCACTCACTATATATATATATATATATATATATATATATATATACTATATGTGTGCTACCCTAGGGCAATATTAATGACCACAAAAGAGCAAAGCAGAAAGCTCCTGCTAGTACTGCCATCACTTTGGTCTGTCACAGGTGACAGAGAAAAGCTCACCTCCCATAGTAAGCACCGTTATTGCTAACAGAGGGTGAGAATATTGTCATGGCTTGGCTTAGGGATTTGATTGGCTGACCTGTTGCTGCATGGTCTATTCCCTTGTCTGCTGAGCTATTGCATTTTCTTCCGTGAACAAATGCTGATGGTTCCAATTGTCTTTGATCCCCCTTCTTGGTTTGCACCTCTCCAGTTGTTTTACATTTTCCTGTTTTGGTCTGCCCGATCACATTCTGGGTTGGGTTTTATATGTTCACCCTTCACTGCACCTCTTTGCTGGCTATACCTCTAGGTGAACTTGGGTTTAGGAGTTGCAGCCCTTCGGCTAAGGAGTTTACCTTACATTTACCTTATATGTTACATACCACAGAATTCCTGCATTGAGTCTGTGTGTTTTCCTTCACAGTTCCTCTTCCTTTCACCTCTTTAGCTTTCTGGGAAGTTATACTTGTCACGTTTAATTTTGGCTCTCCTAGATTCCCCTCTCTACTCTATACATATGTGCCTTAATTTTCTCCCCCTGGGTTTTCATGACTTCCTGCACACTTTCATCTCCTCTTCTTGGCAGTGTGTTGTGACCTCCGCTCTGGTTTCTCAGGAGGTATGAGAAACCCCTCAGCCTTTTAGGGAGCCAAGTTCAAGGTGGTATTTTTGTGGTGTGAGGCTAGGGCCTTTCTAGTCTGCACAGGGACCAGTTGAGTATGGGTGTAGCATCTCCTTGTAGTAACTCTTCCCGTTTCCCGCTACCCGTGAATGAGTGTATGCTGCATTCATATCAGATATCTATCACAGAGTGGAGCAGTGATGTCTTCTTGTGCAGCCCACTCTTGATATTAATGTCAATTATCTACCCTTGCTCAAGATATTGCATTTTGTAAGGGCCTTTGCACTACAAAGCAAATTACCCTTAAAGAGGCTTTGTAATCATTAAGGATATTGACATTTTGTGAGTAAAGTTATTTTGACTTATGTTTCGGTCTGCAATCCTTCCACCATCCCTGTGTGAGAACACCAGAATGAACAATTTTATCCTAAACTTAATGGTATAAACCACCACCCAAATATTTTTAAAAGACCCTAGAGTGTGAATCAACTTTCTGCAGCATTGTTAGGCTTACCTGGTGAGAAACATCCTTCAAGGTCTGGGTGGACACATAGGCCACCGGCGTCAGTGCAGCAAGCATCTGATACTTACGGAAAACAGGTAGCAGAGGTACTGGGCATGTAGGCGATAGGAGACTGGGAACAGGAAGCAGAAGCCCTAGAAATTGCAGGTGGACAAGAGACAGGGATCAGGTAGCAGAGGTCCTGGAGACCACAGGTGGACAGGAGATGAGGAAAAGTTAGCAGAGGTCTTGGAGACCAAGGGTGGACAAGTGACCGAGGACAGGTAGCAGAAGTCCAAGAGACTGCAGGCCTGGAGGCTGCAGGCACAGGTGTATGTGTCTTGGTAGGCCTTATATAAGCCATCACATGTAATCAAGCCAGGCTATCAGCAAAAATTTAAATGGAGTACAACTAAGTTCGGTGGACCGGTGTAAAGGAAACAAAGCCAGGATCTGGGAGGGATAGAGGAGTAAAAAGCATGGAATTTGTGTTATGTTTCTTCCAGTGAAATGGGTCCTTGAGGAATTTGGTCCAGTTAATCAGACGTTTGCAGCACAGACAGATGACATTGGTGCACCAGAGTTACAGAGTTACCCAGATGTAACAAAGAAAGTTGTTGTGGCAGAACAACAACTGCAGAAGCAAACATGAATCCCATCATGCGCGGAAACATAATTAAATTAGTGGCAACAAGAGTAACAGTACTGTAATCGACGAGGAAATAGAATCACAGAATGATAGAGTGGGAATGGACCTCCTGGGTCATCGCGTCCAACCCCCTACTTAGGGCAGCACAGGATTCACTAAACCATCTCAGACAGATGTCTGTCCAGCCTCTGTTTAGAGTAGAGGAGACTTAACTTTCTTAAGTTTCTCAAAGTTATAGCAAAATTCACTGAGCTTGATAAAGGACACTTCTTGGCATTTGAAACGTGTTGCTACTATTTGGATCATGACGAGGCTTTGTTGTAACCTGATTAATTTTACCATGTTAAAATAAAAGCATACTTTTATGAATCTGGAACAATTTGCCTTTTTGCCTTGGATGGCCACACGAGTTCCGTACTTCAACACGCTGAATACTGCTATAGGTGAGCTGGTTTCCTCTACCCCTTTTTCACATAGAAGTAGTCACCTTTAGTGACATGGAAACCAATACCTGAATATTAACACTATATGGTCTCAGAGTGTGACACTAACTTGTGCCAGGTTGCCATTGCAATTTGCAACCCAATGTGCAGAAGAGCAGAGGGACCCAGCAATGGAGCCAAGAAAAGTGACAATCTGGAATAAACTGAAAGCAGCGCTATCCTGGTATCAAATTCATGGGTATCCTACTTTTTGATAAAGTCATTCATGTTTCCTCTCTTTTCCATCTAGTTCAGACAGACATGAATGATGACTTCTTCCACTCATGACTTGCATTCAGAGTTTGCAACCATGACACACTTTTCCAGTACCTTTAACCGAATCCCATCCTTCAATTCCCAACCCACTTCTACCTCCAACACTAATGCTGTTGCTCCCCAAATATTCCGTATTACTGTACTTATGGTTACTAAGACTTAACATGCTGTAATTGAGAAGTGCCCACTTCACAAGAAATAATGCTCCTTGAGTTCTAAAAAGAAATCACGCTAACTTAGTGTCCCCTTAGCAATGAATAATTATTCAAGTGGTTCACAAATAGTAACAAATACCCCCTAGGTACCCCCACAAATGTAATACTGCCACAAGTGCTCCTCAAACGTAATAATGCCCACAGTGCTCATAAACAGTAATAGTGCTCCAATAGTAGTCCCACAAAAACTAGAAATTAATTCCAGATCATGGCAAGTCCACCACCAAGCTAGCTGGTACCAAATTCAGGCTGAGCAATGTTGTGACGTTATCACATCACCAGCTCTGGGAAACTGATGTTCTATGTGTGACCTTACCATTCCGCAAGCTGCAACCTATAAAACAGAGACTGGAAAGGAAGGGAACCCATGGTTTCTTCCTCTACCAAAGTTACTACCTTTATGGTAGACACTGATACAGTGGGCAATGGTGCTTTCTAGGATACCCAGGAGAGCATCACAATGTAAGGGAGCCCTTGTCTCTCTCTATAAATGGCTAAATTAATAGATTATAAGTATACAATATGGGACACTTAATTGTCATCTCCTTCATCATAACTGTGTGACAGGAGCTGTGCAACCATCATTAGTAAGTATGATAATAGTCTGTGTATTCCATATGGAGAAGTTCAGTGATACAGTTCATGTAATTTCATCAAACAGGCTATTCTGTCAAGTTACACATTGACCCCCTTCCGAGAAGAAGAAGGCACAAACTTCCAAAGATCATATGACCTAAATTAAGAGAAGAAATTCATGAATTTTCAGACAAAAAAGAACAGCTAAATAATTCTACCTAGGTTATATATGTTAGAGGAATAATTATAGGATTAAATTTAAAAAAATAGTGAACTGCTACAGTGCTTTTCGATATTTTGTACGTTTTGTATTTACAGAGATTATTTGGATTGAATATAGCTCACTGCAGTGAATTGTACCAAATGAATCAGCATTCAACGGAAACTATGTGCTGCCTCATTAAAGATCTCTAATTAGCTTAACGATGAGCAATATTTAAATTATTAAAATGAAACATTTTGCTCGGTGATTTGTGTCTATGTGTCTTTGTATATGTTTGAAATCCTCTTTCACCAGATGCCAGAACAGCAGGGGTCCTCTGTCTGGGAATCTTGGCATTCAGGAGATATCCACCCTGCTGGCAGCTCCTGTATGTAACACATCCATTCTCAAAGAATATTGATGCTCTGCTCTGACATCTTTCAGGATGTGTTGGCGGAGATCAACAGTCAGTGACAAGTGGACAGTACCAAAGGGATAGAGCGCGGTTAAAATGGCTGAAGAACGTCTTTAATATTTCTATACTTATATTGATATTCCTTAGCTGTTCTCAGGGCTTACTGCTTCTCTATGTGAAAATCTAGCAAATATATCAAGTTTTACAGGTAATGCTCTGTGAAAAAGGCATGAAAATTTACTCTGCCCACATTGTCTCGGAAGTGCCTCTTATAGGTAGCTAGACTACAACTTAGTGTTTGTCCCCACGGCTTGGGTGGGACAACGACTTACAACATGTTTGACTATAGATGACACTAGAAAGTGATAAAGAAAATAATTCATCAATACAAGCCATAATATAAGCCAAAATTTGCCAATATGCCATATTACTTGCTATATGCCAGCTTTATAAAATCAAGTTTTGGTTCAGCTATAAGTCTGTAACAGTTGGAGCACCATGCTATTTTACAAACAAGCTAAAGAATATAACTCTTGGAAATTATTTTTGCTATTGCATACCCCTGTTTGCATCTTCCTCATCCACTACATTCCGTGCCTTCCAATAAACCTACCCTTTCTTGATTGCCCCTCATCTTGTGTACAGTAGTCTTCCTGCACCGTGGTGGTCCCCCGGCCATCGCTTCATACGCATGCTCTGAAGGTCCTTGTGACAGAGTCACTGGTAATGTAATATAGGGGAGACATGTTTCACTATGCCTAATGGTGCCAGTGGTATAAAATCCAGAGTATTATTTCCTCCAGCACAGTAAGTGTTGCGAGGGTTAAGTTAACATATGTTATGGACTGGTTTTTAGGGGGACATTCATAGAGCGGGTGGGAGAGTGTCCCCCCATATCTCCATATACAGAGCAGGCACCACTGTGTGCTAACAGGACTTCGGTGAAGTCACAGTCATGTGAACAGTCACGTGGTTGAGGACTCACATTGTCTAGGCTTCAATGGCTGAAGGAAAGAGCTTTCAGTGTTCAGTGGGTGTGCCTGGACAAGGAGGACTCCAGCAAATTGTTGCTTGGACCTGTGAACCTGAATTGTGTGTGTTCTGCTAGCCGAGAGCGGGAGGAACCCCGCTCAAAGACTGTGTTTGTTCTGCTGCCATTTTGTTTTGTTTTCCTGTTTTGCCCAGAGGGCTGTATTTTCTTTACCACACCTTGAATTATGCTGCCTACAATAAACCAAAGGAAGTTCTTAAATCCACAATGTACCCGTGTCTACCTCCGTGTGCAGCCGAGTGAGCCGCTCTACCACAGTCATATAAAGGTGAATAAAATGATAGCTTGATATCTGCGATCTGATGTCTTATTCTAGATAAATCCACATTTTTCTTATATAAAAATAAGCTGTAATGATCTATGGGCCAGACATAGATCTCACTGAGAATCTGCTTCCAGAGCTTATTTTAAATTAAAGAGGGAGTCACCAGTCTGAGATATGTAATGATAATGACTAACACTTTTCTCTCATAATTACAATCACATAATCATAATCACATACAAATGAACTAAAAAGTGCACACTCACATAAAATGTGATATCCCCTCAGTGAACCTGCCCCTGCTAACAATGCATGATGACCCCAGAGTGACTCCATCAAAGTATGAAGCCCAGCACAGTATGATGTCCACACAGTATTATGTCCTCCACAGTATGGTGACCCTACACACCATCTCCACACAGTTTTAACAGTTTAATGGCACTAACACAGTATAAAAGCCCCACAACCCAGCTACAGTATATGCAGTATAATGGCTCTTCACACACACAATAGGATGGCATCAAAACCCCCCATATTTTATGATGACCCCACATCCTCCCTATGAATAGCATGATAGATTAACAGCTCCTTTACACACAGTATGATGCTCCCGCACACATGATGGCTTTGCAGCCCTTCATACACAGTATAACAGACCCACAACTCCCCTTTCGGTCCTCTCAATGTGCTGCTTCACTATATGAAGCGTGCAGTCTGAGGTTCCACACAGTAGGCACAATGTAGGGATATCATCATGCCTTCTGAGACTTAGATGCCTAAGCTGTGTGGTGGAGGAGGGAGCCATCGGCACCTCCTGTAATAGATAAAGACCCCAGCCCCTCCTGTAACATATATATGCACCCATCCCCTCCTGTAATGTATATAGGCTCCAGTGATGTATATATGCCCCAGCCCCTGCTTTGTTGTATGTGCCCCCAGCCCCTCTAGTAGTGTATGCAAGCCTCAGCACCCTCTGTAATGTATATAGAACTTCAGCCCCTCCTTTGATGTATGTGTTCCAAGATTATCCTGTAATGTACAGTGGGGCAAAAAAGTATTTAGTCAGTCAGCAATAGTGCAAGTTCCACCACTTAAAAAGATGAGAGGCGTCTGTAATTTACATCATAGGTAGACCTCAACTATGGGAAACAAACTGAGAAAAAAAAATCCAGAAAATCACATTGTCTGTTTTTTTAACATTTTATTTGCATATTATGGTGGAAAATAAGTATTTGGTCAGAAACAAAATTTCATCTCAATACTTTGTAATATATCCTTTGTTGGCAATGACAGAGGTCAAACGTTTTCTGTAAGTCTTGACAAGGTTGCCACACACTGTTGTTGGTATGTTGGCCCATTCCTCCATGCAGATCTCCTCTAGAGCAGTGATGTTTTTGGCTTTTCGCTTGGCAACACGGACTTTCAACTCCCTCCAAAGGTTTTCTATAGGGTTGAGATCTGGAGACTGGCTAGGCCACTCCAGGACCTTGAAATGATTCTTATGAAGCCACTCCTTCGTTGCCCTGGCGGTGTGCTTTGGATCATTGTCATGTTGAAAGACCCAGCCACGTTTCATCTTCAATGCCGTTGCTGATGGAAGGAGGTTTGCACTCAAAATCTCACGATACATGGCCCCATTCATTCTTTCATGTACCCGGATCAGTCGTCCTGGCCCCTTTGCAGAGAAACAGCCCCAAAGCATGATGTTTCCACCACCATGCTTTACAGTAGGTATGGTGTTTGATGGATGCAACTCAGTATTCTTTTTCCTCCAAACACGACAAGTTGTGTTTCTACCAAACAGTTCCAGTTTGGTTTCATCAGACCATAGGACATTCTCCCAAAACTCCTCTGGATCATCCAAATGCTCTCTAGCAAACTTCAGACTGGCCCGGACATGTACTGGCTTAAGCAGTGGGACACGTCTGGCACTGCAGGATCTGAGTCCATGGTGGCGTAGTGTGTTACTTATGGTAGGCCTTGTTACATTGGTCCCAGCTCTCTGCAGTTCACTCACTAGGTCCCCCCGCGTGGTTCTGGGATTTTTGCTCACCGTTCTTGTGATCATTCTGACCCCACGGGGTGGGATTTTGCGTGGAGCCCCAGATCGAGGGAGATTATCAGTGGTCTTGTATGTCTTCCATTTTCTAATTATTGCTCCCACTGTTGATTTCTTCACTCCAAGCTGGTTGGCTATTGCAGATTCAGTCTTCCCAGCCTGGTGCAGGGCTACAATTTTGTTTCTGGTGTCCTTTGACAGTTCTTTGGTCTTCACCATAGTGGAGTTTGGAGTCAGACTGTTTGAGGGTGTGCACAGGTGTCTTTTTTATACTGATAACAAGTTTAAACAGGTGCCATTACTACAGGTAATGAGTGGAGGAAAGAGGAGACTCTTAAAGAAGAAGTTACAGGTCTGTGAGAGCCAGAAATCTTGATTGTTTGTTTCTGACCAAATACTTATTTTCCACCATAATATCCAAATAAAATGATAAAAAAACAGACAATGTGATTTTCTGGATTTTTTTTCTCAGTTTGTCTCCCATAGTTGAGGTCTACCTATGATGTAAATTACAGACGCCTCTCATCTTTTTAAGTGGTGGAACTTGCACTATTGCTGACTGACTAAATACTTTTTTGCCCCACTGTATATAGGCCCCCAGCTCCTTCTTTGATGTATATATACATCTGACCCTTCCTGTTAAGTCTATGGTCCCGCAGTTCATCCTGTAATACATGTATGCCTGCAGCCTCTAATATGATGAATATATTAACCCATCCCCTCCTGTCATGTATATAGACCCCCAGCCACTCCTGTGATGTATATATGCCCTCAGTCCATCCTGTAATGTATGTATGCCCCCAGCCTCTTCATTGATGTATATAGGCCCCCAGACCCTTCTGTAATGTTTTATGCTCCCAGCCCCTCCTTTGATGTATCTATGCTCTTCTGTAATATATACAGGTTGAGAGCATCTCCTGTGATTTATATATTTCCGCAGACCCTTCTGTGATGTATATATGCCCCAGACCCTTCTGTGATGTATCAGCTCCCAGCATATCCTGTGATGCATCACAGGAAACACCAGGGCATATACATCAAAGGAGATGCTCGGGACACATACATCACAGGAAACAGTGGGGGCACATACTTCACAGGATACTGTACATCACAGAAGGTTTTGGGGGCATATACAGAGAGGAGCCAGAAGACCACAGTGTAAATTTCTCTTGGCAGTGCAAGGGTTAATTTGCTTTATTGAGTGCTCTGGAAGCTAAGGTGCTCAGCTGAGCACTTTTAGCCACTCCTATCCATTATCTGACTAACACGCATCGTCAGCACTAGCTTAGGCTGGGTTCACACTGCGTTGTGTGAACTCGTATAACGGACTACATTACACTGCGGAATAACATGGTGTAGCGTAGTCCGTTAACGCCGCCATTACTTGCAATGGCGAACGCATCGCTAGCGCACACCCACAATGGGCGTGCGCTAGCGATGTGCTGTCACTGAGTGATGGACCTGAGATGCGGGCTGCAGTGTTTCCGGGTCCATCACTGCTAGCGCACTGCTAGCGCACTGCTAGCGCAGATGGAGCTAGCAGATGCTGCATCTGTGCTAGCGCAGTGCCAAAGTCGGCACTTGCGTTAGTGCAGTCCGTTTAACGGATTTGTTGAACGGACTGCACAATGCAAGTGTGAATCTAGCCTTATGCTGCATGGCTGGGAGGATAGTAGTTAGTGGTTATTGGAGAAGGTGTTTGGTGGATTTATCTGTGACTGTTGCTTGGATTTATGAGTGTGATAATTCCCTTTCTTCTCCTACTTTGGTTTTACCCCATCCTCCACTCCCCTGTGCATACCTTTGTTATAGTGTAAATTTGTATGCCTGATGTTTTCCGTTTCCACGGTTTGTGTTTTCTTGTTCATCTGGTTGGTGTACTACGGTGTACTGCTATTCCTCTCTTCCCTGGGTGGGTGATGGGTACAGACAGAGGACGGATTCAGGAGATAAGGCAAGGTATGTGGCCCCGGCATCTTCACCTTCTGAATTAACATGGGGAATAAGGTGAGCTAGGGCGCTCCCTAGTGTTAGGGACAGGGAAGGAGCCCCTGCTCCAGAGTTGTGACACCTCTATAGAAACATAGATCTTGCACCCTGACAAAATGATTGGAATTTATTCAGACTTTAGACCAAATCTAAAATGATCTCAGGCCTGACTGTTGTGAATTCTGTTTTGGAACTCCCTCCTGTGGTCGTGAATGGTACTTCGGCGAGTTCTGTCCATGGACTCCCTCTGGTGGCTGTGAGTGGAGCTGCTGGTTCTGAGGTTCCTTTCACAGGTGACCTGGTTAATTCTTAGGCTGGCTGCTCTATTTAACTCCACCCAGATCGTTACTCCATGCCACCTGTCAATGTTCCAGTACTGGTTCAGTTCGCTCTTGGATCTTTCTGGTGACCTGTCTACTCCAGCAGAAGCTAAGTCCCTGCTGGTTTATTTTGTTGTTCTTGTTTTCTTGTCCAGCTTGCTAATATTATTCTGTCTGGCTAGCTGGAAGCTCTGGGAGGCAGAGGGGCACCCCCGCACCGTGAGTCGGTGCGGGGGTCTTTTTGCACACTCTGCGTGGTCTTTTGTAGTTTTTTGTGCTGACCGCAAAGTTACCTTTTCTATCCTCTGTCTGTTTAGGTAGTCTGGCCTCCCTTTGCTGAAACCTCTTTCATTCCTGTGTTTGTGACTTTCATCTTATCTCACAGTCAATATTTGTGGGGGGCTGCCTTTTCCTTTGGGGAATTTCTCTGAGGCAAGGTAGGCTTTACTTTCTATCTCTAGGGGTAGCTAGCCCTTAGGCTGTGTCGAGGCGTCTAGGCCTGTTAGGTATGCTCCACGGCTATTTCTAGTGTGTGTGATAGGATTAGGGATTGCGGTCAGCAGAGTTCCCACTTCCCAGAGCTTGTCCTGTGAGTTTAACCATCAGGTCTTTCCAGGTGCTCCTAACCACCATGTCCATAACAGTACAGGTGGCCTAAAGTGTTAATGCATCTCAATAGAGGGATAAGAGAAGTTCTGAGACGATTTTTTTTTCTCTGCAGTGTGTTTTGTCTTTCTTTTCCCCTTTACATCTGGGTGGTTCAGGACACAGGTGTAGATATGGACATTCAAGGTCTGTCCTCTTGTGTGGATCATCTCACTACAAGGGTACAAAGCATTCAAGATTTTGTAGTTCAGAATCCAATGTTAGAGCTTAGAATTCCTATTCCTGATTTGTTTTCTGGGGATAGATCTAAGTTTCTGAATTTCAAAAATAATTGTAAATTGTTTCTTGCTTTGAAACCCCGCTCCTCTGGTGACTCAGTTCAACAAGTAAAAATCATTATTTCTTTGTTACGTGGTGATCCTCAAGACTGGGCATTTTCCCTTGCGCCAGGAGATCCTGCATTGCGTGATGTAGATGCGTTTTTTCTGGCGCTTGGATTGCGTTATGATGAACCAAAAATAGTGGATCAGGCAGAGAAAAACTTGCTGGCTTTGTGTCAGGGTCAGGATGAAGCGGAGGTATATTGTCAGAAGTTTAGAAAGTGGTCTGTGCTTACTCAGTGGAATGAGTGTGCCCTGTCGGCAATTTTCAGAAAAGGTCTTTCTGAAGCCCTTAAGGATGCTATGGTGGGATTTCCCACGCCTGCTGGTCTGAATGAGTCTATGTCCTTGGCCATTCAGATCGATCGGCGCTTGCATGAGCGCAAAGCTGTGCACCATTTGGCGGTATTCTCTGAGCATAGGTCTGAGCCTATGCAGTGTGATAGGACTTTGACCAGAGCTGAACGGCAAGAACACAGATGTCAGAATGGGCTGTGTTTTTACTGTGGTGACTCCACTCATGCTATCTCTGATTGTCCTAAGCGCACTAAGCGGTTCGCTAGGTCTGCCACCATTGGTACGGTACAGCCTAAATTTCTTTTGTCCATTACTCTGATTTGCTCTTTGTCGTCCTATTCTGCTATGGCGTTTGTGGATTCGGGCGCTGCCCTGAATTTGGTGGACTTGGAGTTTGCCAGGCGCTGTGGTTTTTTCTTGGAGCCCTTGCAATGTCCTATTCCATTGAGAGGAATTGATGCTACGCCTTTGGCCAAGAATAAGCCTCAGTACTGGACTCAATTGACCATGTGCATGGCTCCTGCACATCAGGAGGATATTCGCTTTTTGGTGTTACATAATCTGCATGATGTGGTCGTTTTGGGGTTGCCATGGCTACAGGTCCATAATCCAGTATTGGATTGGAAATCTATGTCTGTGTCCAGCTGGGGTTGTCAAGGGGTACATGGTGATGTTTCATTGCTGTCAATTTCGTCTTCCACTCCTTCAGAAGTTCCTGAGTTTATGTCGGATTACCGGGATGTATTTGATGAGCCCAAGTCCGGTGCCCTGCCTCCTCATAGGGATTGTGATTGTGCCATTAATTTGATTCCTGGAAGTAAGTTTCCTAAGGGTCGACTGTTCAATTTATCTGTGCCAGAACACGCCGCTATGCGGAGTTATATAAAGGAGTCCTTAGAGAAAGGGCATATTCGCCCGTCGTCGTCACCGTTGGGAGCAGGCTTCTTTTTTGTGGCCAAGAAGGATGGTTCTTTCAGACCTTGTATCGATTACCGCCTTCTTAATAAGATCACGGTCAAATTTCAGTACCCTTTGCAGCTACTGTCTGATTTGTTTGCTCGGATTAAGGGGGCTAGTTGGTTCACCAAGACAGATCTTCGAGGGGCGTATAATCTTGTGCGTATTAAACGGGGCGATGAATGGAAAACAGCATTTAATACGCCCGAGGGCCATTTTGAGTACCTGGTGATGCCATTTGGGCTTTCTAATGCTCCATCTGTGTTTCAGTCCTTTATGCATGACATCTTCCGAGAGTACCTGGATAGATTCCTGATTGTATATTTGGACGATATTTTGGTCTTTTTGGATGATTGGGAGTCTCATGTGAAGCAGGTCAGAATGGTGCTCCAGGTCCTTCGTGCGAATTCCTTGTTTGTGAAGGGGTCAAAGTGTCTCTTTGGAGTTCAGAAGGTTTCATTTTTGGGGTATATTTTTTCCCCTTCTACTATCGAGATGGACCCTGTTAAAGTTCAGGCCATTTATGATTGGACTCAGCCTACATCTGTGAAGAGTCTGCAGAAGTTCCTGGGTTTTGCTAATTTTTACCGTCGCTTCATCGCTAATTTTTCTAGTGTTGTTAAACCGTTGACTGATTTGACCAACAAAGGTGCTGATGTGGTCAATTGGTCCTCTGCGGCCGTTGAGGCTTTTCAGGAGTTGAAGCGTCGTTTTTCTACTGCCTCTGTGCTGTGCCAGCCAGATGTTTCGCTCCAGTTTCAGGTTGAGGTTGATGCTTCTGAGATTGGAGCAGGGGCTGTTTTGTCTCAAAGAAGTTCTGATGGCTCGGTGAGGAAACCATGTGCTTTCTTTTCTAGAAAGTTTTCGCCTGCCGAGCGTAATTATGATGTTTGCAACCGAGAGTTGTTGGCTATGAAGTGGGCATTCGAGGAGTGGCGACATTGGCTTGAAGGAGCCAAGCATCGCGTGGTGGTCTTGACGGATCACAAGAATTTGACTTATCTCGAGTCTGCCAAACGGTTGATTCCTAGACAGGCTCGATGGTCGCTGTTTTTCTCCCGTTTTGATTTTGTGGTTTCTTACCTTCCGGGTTCTAAGAATGTGAAGGCTGATGCCCTTTCAAGGAGTTTTGTGCCTGACTCTCCGGATGTTCCTGAGCCGGATGGTATTCTCAAGGAGGGGGTAATTTTGTCTGCCATCTCCCCTGATTTGCGGCGGGTGCTGCAGAAGTTTCAGGCTGATAGACCTGACCGTTGTCCAGCGGAGAAGCTGTTTGTCCCTGATAGATGGACTAGTAGAGTTATCTCTGGGGTTCATTGTTCGGTGTTAGCTGGTCATCCCGGGATCTTTGGTACCAGAGATTTGGTGGCTAGATCCTTTTGGTGGCCTTCCTTGTCACAGGATATGCGTTCTTTTGTACAGTCCTGTGGGACTTGTGCTCGGGCTAAGCCCTGCTGTTCTCGTGCCAGTGGGTTGCTTTTGCCCTTGCCGGTCCCGAAGAGGCCCTGGACGCATATTTCCATGGATTTTATTTCAGACCTCCCTATCTCTCAAGGAATGTCGGTCATCTGGGTGGTTTGTGATCGCTTCTCTAAGATGGTCCATTTGGTACCCTTGTCTAAATTGCCTTCCTCCTCTGATTTGGTGCCATTGTTTTTCCAGCATGTGGTTCGTTTGCATGGCATTCCGGAGAACTTCATCTCGGACAGAGGTTCCCGGTTTGTTTCGAGGTTTTGGCGGTCCTTTTGTGCTAAGATGGGCATTGATTTGTCTTTTTCTTCGGCTTTCCATCCTCAGACGAATGGCCAATCTGACTTTGGAAACATATCTGAGATGCTTTGTTTCTGCTGATCAGGATGATTGGGTGTCTTTCTTGCCTTTGGCTGAGTTCGCCCTTAATAATCGGGCCAGCTCGGCTACTTTGGTTTCGCCTTTTTTCTGTAATTCTGGTTTCCATCCTCGTTTTTCTTCAGGGCAGGTTGAGCCTTCGGACTGTCCTGGTGTGGATTCTGTGGTGGACAGGTTGCAGCAAATTTGGACTCACGTAGTGGACAATTTGACATTGTCCCAGGAGAAGGCTCAACGTTTCGCTAACATCCGTCGCTGTGTTGGTCCCCGACTTCGTGTTGGGGATTTGGTTTGGTTGTCGTCTCGTTATGTTCCTATGAAGGTTTCCTCTCCTAAGTTTAAGCCTCGTTTCATTGGTCCTTATAAGATTTCTGAAGTTCTTAATCCTGTGTCATTTCGTTTGGCCCTTCCAGCTTCTTTTGCCATCCATAATGTGTTCCATAGGTCGTTGTTGCGGAGATACGTGGCGCCTATGGTTCCCTCCGCTGACCCTCATGCCCCGGTGTTGGTTGAGGGGGAGTTGGAGTATGTGGTGGAGAAGATTTTGGATTCTCGTATTTCGAGACGGAAACTCCAGTACCTGGTCAAGTGGAAGGGTTATGGTCAGGAAGATAATTCCTGGGTTGTTACCTCTGATGTTCATGATGCTGATCTGGTTTGTGCCTTTCATTTGTCTCGTGCTGATCGGCCTGGGGGTTCTGGTGAGGGTTCGGTGACCCCTCCTCAAGGGGGGGGGACTGTTGTGAATTCTGTTTTGGAACTCCCTCCTGTGGTCATGAATGGTACTTCGGCAAGTTCTGTCCATGGACTCCCTCTGGTTGCTGTGAGTGGAGCTGCTGGTTCTGAGGTTCCTTCCACAGGTGACCTGGTTAATTCTTAGGCTGGCTGCTCTATTTAACTCCACCCAGATCGTTACTCCATGCCACCTGTCAATGTTCCAGTACTGGTTCAGTTCGCTCTTGGATCTTTCTGGTGACCTGTCTACTCCAGCAGAAGCTAAGTCCCTGCTGGTTTATTTTGTTGTTCTTGTTTTCTTGTCCAGCTTGCTAATATTATTGCTAATATTATTCTGTCTGGCTAGCTGGAAGTTCTGGGAGGCAGGGGGTCTTTTTGCACACTCTGCGTGGTCTTTTGTAGTTTTTTGTGCTGACCGCAAAGTTACCTTTTCTATCCTCTATCTGTTTAGGTAGTCTGGCCTCCCTTTGCTGAAACCTCTTTCATTCCTGTGTTTGTGACTTTCATCTTATCTCACAGTCAATATTTGTGGGGGGCTGCCTTTTCCTTTGGGGAATTTCTCTGAGGCAAGGTAGGCTTTACTTTCTATCTCTAGGGGTAGCTAGCCCTTAGGCTGTGTCGAGGCGTCTAGGCCTGTTAGGTACGCTCCATGGCTATTTCTAGTGTGTGTGATAGGATTAGGGATTGCGGTCAGCAGAGTTCCCACTTCCCAGAGCTTGTCCTGTGAGTTTAACCATCAGGTCTTTCCAGGTGCTCCTAACCACCAGGTCCATAACAACTGACCACAAAATTAGCTTACAAATCAGACTAAACTCCTAAATGAGTATGGATCTCAGAGCCTTAAATTACCAAAACACATTTAGATTCTACACCAGGCACAATCACTTACTCTATATCATTCTGTGGATCCTCTTCATTACTGGTGCTCACTGGATCTTAACATGTAATGTACATTGCACATTGAGAATAGCTAGGTCTTAGGCTAAGTTCACATTAGCGTTCGGGGGCTCTGCGGAGGGCTGTATACTTCCTCTGCTAAGCCCCCACCTACTTCTGCATATTTCTGCATGCGTCCTGCTTACCTATCTTTAACATTGTGCACGTAGGACATGCGGATGTATGCAGATGTATGCGGATGTGTTGTTTTGATGCGCCCGCCATCCGCACAAGACGCAACTTGTAGCAGAGGACATACGCAGCCCTCTGCAAGGCCCCCAAATGCTAATGTGAATCCATGACAAATAATAGGGTCAGCAGAGTGCTCCATGACAAATAATAGTGTTATCAGAGTGTTCCGTGACAAATAATAGTGTCAGCAGAATGTTCCATGACAAATAATAGTGTTATTAGAGTGCTCCGAGACAAATAATAGTGTCAGCAGAGTGCTCCATGACAAATAATAGTGTCAGCAGAGTGCTCCATGACAAATAGTGTTATCAGAGTGCTCCATGACAAATCGTATCAGCAGAATGTGCTATGATAAATAATAATATTAGCAGAGTGCTCCATTATAGTGTCAGAGTGTTCCATGACAAATAACAGTATTAGCAGAGTGCTCCATGACAAATAATTGTGTTATCAGAGTGCTCCATGATAAATAATAGTATTAGCAGAGTGCTCCATGACAAATAACAGTATTAGCAGAGTACTCAATGACAAATAACAGTATTAGCAGAGTGCTCCATGACAAATAATTGTGTTATCAGAGTGCTCCATGATAAATAATAGTATTAGCAGAGTGCTCCATGACAAATAACAGTACTAGCAGAGCACTCCATGACAAATAACAGTATTAGCAGAGCACTCCATGACAAATAACAGTATTAGCAGAGCACTCCATGAAAAATAACAGTATTAGCAGAGTGTTCCATGACAAATACCAGTATTAGCAGAGTGCTCCATGACAAATAACAGTATTAGCAGAGTGCTCCATGACAAATAACAGTATTAGCAGAGTGCTCCATGACAAATAACAGTATTAGCAGAGTGCTCCATGACAAATAACAGTATTAGCAGAGTGCTCCATGACAAATAACAGTATTAGCAGAGTGCTCCATGACAAATAACAGTATTAGCAGAGTGCTCCATGACAAATAATAATGTTATCAGTGCTTCGTGACAAATGATAGTGTCAGCAGAGTGCTCCATTACAAAAAATTGTTTCAGCAGAGTGCTCCATGACAAATAATAGTATCAGCAGAATGCTCTATGACAAATAATATTAGCAGAGTGTTCCATTATAGTGTCAGAGTGCTCCATGACAAATAATAGTGTTATCATAGTGCTCCATGACAAATAACAGATCTAGCTCTGCTATTGTGCAAATCTAATATATAAAGGTGTGTGTGTGTGTGTGTGTGTATGTCCGGGATTGGCATCTGCACCGTTGCAGCTACAGCCACAAAATTTTGCACAGTCACTCGTCTGGACCCCGAGAGCGTCATAGGCTATGTTGTGAGGCGAAATTTTAATCCCGCGCATTCCAATTCACCAAACAATTTTGCCCCTATCTACATAATGGGGAAAAAGTGAAAGGAAAAGTGTTGGAGGCAAATTGACAGCTGCCAGATGCGAAGAAGGGGGACTTAAAGAATGAGAGTGATGGCGCCAAAGAGTATATACCATACAGTTGCTACGGTGGGGCCCCGACATGGGATACTCACCATACACGGGGATATCAACACACAAAATGCGCCACACACTACCACGTGCTTGAACACATATACCACCCTCAGCACACATTTCACCACACATACACCAACCTCGCCACATAAAAATCGAAACACAAAAGTCACCGCTCAAAACTTGCCACGCGCAAAACTCGCCACATGCAAAACTAGGCTCACGTAAAAATCGCCACACGTGCAAAACTCACCTCATGGAAAACTCACCACATGCACAAAAGTTGCAACACATGCAAAAGTTGCCTCACACAAAACTTGCACATACTCAAAACGCACCACACATAAAACTCGCCACGTGCAAAACTCGCCATCCGCAAAACTTGCTGCACACAACTTGCTACACTAACCTGTCACATGCAACTCGACACACACAAAAAGTTGCTACACGCATGTCGCCACACAACTCATCTCACAAAAGTCGTTACATGCATGTCGCCACACGCAACTCAACACACACAACTTAACACATGAAACTCGCCCCAAAACACACACAAGTCTGGTATTATCCTTCAAAAATAAAAATCTGATTAATAAGCAGACAAACTACAAGAGCAACAAATTTACCATATAGGAAATACGGCAGCTGTCAGTCACATGACCTATTATGTGTCTGTGTGAGCTAATATATACTGCCAGGGAGAGGGCTATAGGGTAGAATATCAAATCATTTCTTGGACAACATCAGGAAGTACAACTCCTGCTTCCAAATGACATCATTTGGTGCAACAAAAGAAATGTTTACAACAGGATTTATGCCGACATTTAAAGTTCAAGGACAGGTTTACCACTCAATTGGTTCACTGCTTCCATTACAAGGAGAAGAACCTGAATTTCTTCAACTCTTCTTTGCGGGAAATGGAGAAGCAGAGACTCAGCGGAGATGCTCTTTAACCCCTTTACCCCCAAGGGTGGTTTGCACGTTAATGACCGGGCCAATTTTTACAATTCTGACCACTGTCCCTTTATGAGGTTATAACTCTGGAACGCTTCAACGGATCCCAGTGATTCTGACATTGTTTTCTCGTGACATATTGTACTTCATGATAGTGGTAAAAATTCTTTGATAGTACCTGCGTTTATTTGTGAAAAAAATGGAAATTTGGCAAAAATTATGAAAATTTCGCAATTTTCCAACTTTGAATTTTTATGCAATTAAATCACAGATATATGTCACACAAAATACTTAATAAGTAACATTTCCCACATGTCTACTTTACATCAGCACAATTTTGGAACCAAAATTTTTTTTTGTTAGGGAGTTATAAGGGTTAAAATTTGACCAGCAATTTCTCATTTTTACAACACCATTTTTTTTTAGGGACCACATCTCATTTGAAGTCATTTTGAGGGGTCTATATGATAGAAAATACCCAAGTGTGACACCATTCTAAAAACTGCACCCTTAAAGGTGCTCAAAACCATATTCAAGAAGTTTATTAACCCTTCTGGTGCTTCACAGGAATTTTTGGAATGTTTAAATAAAAATGAACATTTAAGTTTTTTTCACAAAAAATTTAATTCAGCTCCAATTTGTTTTATTTTACCAAGGGTAACAGGAGAAAATGGACCCAAAAAGTTGTTGTACAATTTGTCGTGAGTACAGCGATACCCCATATGTGGGGGTAAACCACTGTTTGGGCGCATGACAGAGCTCGGAAGTGAAGCAGTGCTATTTGACTTTCAATGCAAAATTGACTGGAATCGAGATGGGACACCATGTTGCGTTTGAAGAGCCCCTGATGTGCCTAAACATTGAAACCCCCCACAAGTGACACCATTTTGGAAAGTAGACCCCCTAAGGAACTTATCTAGAGGTGTGGTGAGCACTTTGACCCACCAAGTGCTTCACAGAAGTTTATAATGCAGAACCGTAAAAATAAAAAATCATATTTTTTCACAAAAAATATCTTTTCACCCCCAATTTTTTATTTTCCCAAGGGTAAGAGAAGAAATCGGACCTCAAAAGTTATTGTACAATTTGTCCTGAGTATGCTGATACCCCATATGTGGGGGTAAACCACTGTTTAGGCGCATGGGAGAGCTCGGAAGGGAAGGAGCGCCGTTTGACTTTTCAATGCAAAATTGACAGGAATTGAGATGGGACGCCATGTGGCGTTTGGAGAGCCACTAATGTGCCTAAACATTGAAACCTCCCAAAAGTGACACCATTTTGGAAAGTAGACCCCCTAAGGAACTTATCTAGATGTGTTTTTAGCGCTTTGACCCACCAAGGGCTTCACAGAAGTTTATAATGTAGAGCCGTAAAAATAAAACAAAAATTTTTTCCCACAAAAATAATTTTTTTAGCCCCCAGTTTTGTATTTTTCCAAGGGTAACAGGAGAAATTGGACCCCAAAATTTGTTGCGCAATTTGTCCTGAGTGCGATGATACACCATATGTGGGGGGAACCACTGTTTGGGTGCATGAGAGGGCTCGGAAGGGAAGGAGCATCATTTGAAATGCAGACTTAGATGGAATGGTCTGCAGGTGTCACATTGCGTTTGCAGAGCCCCTAATGTACCTAAACAGTAGAAACCCCCCACAAGTGATGACATTTTGGAAACTAGACCCCCTAAGGAACTCATCTAGATGTGTTGTGAGAGCTTTGAACCCCCAAGTGTTTCACTACAAATTGTAACGCAGAGCCGTGAAAATAAAAATAAAAAACTTTCCCCCCAAAATTATTTTTTAGCCCCCAGTTTTGTATTTTCCCAAGGGTAAGAGGAGAAATTAGACCCCAAAAGTTGTTGTCCAATTTGTCTTGAGTACGCTGATACCCCATATGTGGGGGGAACCACCGTTTGGGCGCATGGGAGGGCTCGGAAGGGAAGGAGTGCCATTTGGAATGCAGACTTAGATGGAATGGTCTGCAGGTGTCACATTGCGTTTGCAGAGCCCCTAATGTACCTAAACAGTAGAAACCCCCCACAAGTGACCCCATATTGGAAACTAGACCCCCCAGGGAACTTATCTAGATGTGTTGTGAGAACTTTGAACCCCCAAGTGTTTCACTACAGTTTATAACGCAGAGCCGTGAAAATAAAAAATCTTTTTTTTTCCCACAAAAATTATTTTTTAGCCCCCAGTTTTGTATTTTCCCAAGGGTAACAGGAGAAATTGGACCCCAAAAGTTGTTGTCCTATTTGTCCTGAGTACGCTGATACTGCATATGTTGGGGTAAACCCCTGTTTGGGCACAAGGGAGAGCTCGGAAGGGAAGGAGCACTGTTTTACTTTTTCAACGCAGAATTGGCTGGAATTGAGATCGGACGCCATGTCGCGTTTGGAGAGCCCCTGATGTGCCTAAACAGTAGAAACCCCCCAATTATAACTGAAACCTGTTATGACCTGGTGGTCAGGACAACAATGGACCTGGTGGTTAAGAGCACACGGAATGACCTGATAGGAAAGCCTACCTTGCCTCAGAGAAATTCCCCAAAGGAAAAGGCAGCCCCCCACATAAAATGACTGTGAGTAAAGATGAAAATACAAACACAGAGATGAAATAGATTTAGCAAAGTGAGGCCCGACTTACTGAACAGACCGAGGATAGGAAAGGTTACTTTGCGGTCAGCACAAAAACCTACAAAAAGACCACGCAGAGGGCACAAAAAGACCCTCTGCACCGACTCACGGTGCGGAGGTGCTCCCTCTGCGTCCCAGAGCTTCCAGCAAGCAAGACAACAGTAAAAATAGGAAGCTGGACAGAAAAATAGCAAACCAAAGAAATACAAGCTGGAACTTAGCTTCTGCTGGGAAGGCAGGTCACTAGAACGATCCAGGAGTAAACTAGACCAATACTGGAACATTGACAGGTGGCCTGGAGCAAAGATCTAAGTGGAGTTAAATAGAGCAGCCAGCTAACGAATTAACCTCGTCACCTGGAAGGAAACTCAGAAACACCCACCAGAGGAAGTCCATGGACAGAACCAGCCGAAGTACCATTCATGACCACAGGAGGGAGCCCGACAACAGAATTCACAACAGTACCCCCCCCTTGAGGAGGGGTCACCGAACCCTCACCAGAGCCCCCAGGCCGACCAGGATGAGCCAAATGAAAGGCACAAACCAAATCGGCAGCATGAACATCAGAGGCAAAAACCCAGGAATTATCATCCTGACCATAACCCTTCCACTTGACCAGGTACTGGAGTTTCCATCTCGAAACACGAGAATCCAAAATCTTCTCCACCACATGCTCCAACTCCCCCTCAACCAACACCGGGGCAGGAGGATCAACGGATGGAACCACCGGCGCCACATATCTCCGCAATAACGACCTATGGAACACATTATGGATGGCAAAAGAAGCAGGAAGGGCCAAACGAAATGACACATGATTGATAACCTCAGAAAACCTATACGGACCAATGAAACGAGGCTTAAACTTAGGAGAGGAAACCTTCATAGGAACATAACGAGACGACAACCAAACCAAATCCCCAACACGAAGTCGGGGACCCACACAGCGCCAGTGGTTAGCGAAACGTTGAGCCTTCTCCTGGGACAATGTCAAATTGTCCACCACATGAGTCCAAATCTGCTGCAACCTATCCACCACAGTATCTACACCAGGACAGTCCGAAGATTCAACCTGCCCTGAAGAGAAACGAGGATGGAAACCAGAATTGCAGAAAAACGGCGAAACCAAACTAGCCGAGCTGGCCCGATTATTAAGGGCGAACTCAGCCAACGGCAAAAAGGACACCCAATCATCCTGATCAGCAGAAACAAAGCATCTCAGATATGTTTCCAAAGTTTGATTAGTTCGTTCGGTCTGGCCATTTGTCTGAGGATGGAAAGCCGAGGAAAAAGACAAATCAATGCCCATCCTAGCACAAAAGGATCGCCAAAACCTCGAAACAAACTGGGAACCTCTGTCAGAAACGATGTTCTCCGGGATACCATGTAAACGAACCACATGCTGGAAAAATAATGGCACCAAATCAGAGGATGAAGGCAATTTAGACAAAGGTACCAAATGGACCATCTTAGAAAAGCGATCACAAACCACCCAAATGACCGACATCTTTTGAGAGACGGGGAGATCCGAAATAAAATCCATAGAAATATGCGTCCAGGGCCTCTTCGGGACCGGCAAGGGCAAAAACAACCCACTGGCACAAGAACAGCTGGGCTTAGCCCGAGCACAAGTCCCACAGGACTGCACAAAAGAACGCACATCCCGTGACAAAGACGGCCACCAGAAGGATCTAGCCACCAAATCTCTGGTACCAAAGATTCCAGGATGCCCAGCCAACACTGAACAATGAATCTCAGAGATAACTCTACTAGTCCATCTATCAGGGACAAACAGTTTCTCCGCTGGGCAACGGTCAGGTCTATCAGCCTGAAACTTCTGCAGCACCCGCCGCAAATCAGGGGAGATGGCAGACAAAATTACCCCCTCTTTGAGAATACCCGCCGGCTCAGGAACACCCGGAGAGTCAGGCACAAAACTCCTTGACAGGGCATCAGCCTTCACATTCTTAGAGCCCGGAAGGTACGAAACCACAAAATCAAAACGGGAGAAAAATAAGGACCATCGAGCCTGTCTCGGATTCAACCGTTTGGCAGACTCAAGATAAGTCAAATTCTTGTGATCTGTCAAGACCACCACGCGATGCTTGGCTCCTTCCAGCCAATGACACCACTCCTCGAATGCCCACTTCATGGCCAACAACTCACAATTACCAACATCATAGTTACGCTCAGCAGGCGAAAACTTTCTAGAAAAGAAAGCACATGGCTTCATCACCAAGCCATCAGAACTTCTTTGCGACAAAACAGCCCCTGCTCCAATCTCAGAAGCATCAACCTCAACCTGAAACGGGAGCGAAACATCTGGCTGGCACAACACAGGGGCAGAAGAAAAACGACGCTTCAACTCCTAAAATGCCTCTACAGCTGCAGAAGACCAATTGACCACATCAGCACCCTTCTTGGTCAAATCAGTCAACGGTTTAGCAACAGTAGAAAAATTAGCGATGAAGCGCCGATAAAAATTAGCAAAGCCCAGGAACTTTTGCAGGCTCTTCACATATGTCGACTGAGTCCAATCGTAAATGGCCTGGACTTTAACAGGGTCCATCTCGATAGTAGAAGGGGAAAAAATGAACCCCAAAAATGAAACCTTCTGAACTCCAAAGAGACACTTTGACCCCTTCACAAACAAGGAATTCGCACGAAGGACCTGGAACACCATTCTGACCTGCTTCACATGAGACTCCCAATCATCTGAAAAGACCAAAATATCATCCAAATACACAAGCAGGAATTTATCCAGGTACTCTCGGAAGATGTCATTAGGGTTGAGCGAAACGGGTCGAAATTTTTCAAAAGTCGCCGACTTTTGGCAAGGTCGGGTTTCATGAAACCCGACCCGACCCCAGTGTGGGGTCGGCCATGAAGTCGGCGATCTTTTGAATCTAGAATCGGAATTCCGATACCGATTCCCGATATGTTTAAGATATCGGAAATTGGTATCGGAATTCAGATTTAAGTGTAAAATAAAGAATTAAAATAAAAAATATCGCAATACTTACCCTCTGACGCGCCCTGGTACTAACCGGGAACCTTCCTTCCTTAGAATCAGCCTTCCAGGACCCTGCGGTGACGTCGCGGCTTGTGATTGGCCGTGCGAGCGGTCACATGGGCGGCCGCGCGGCCAATCACAAGCCGCGACGTCACCGCGACGTCACCGCAGGGTCCTGGAAGGCTGATTCTAAGGAAGGAAGGTTCCCGGTTAGTACCAGGGCGCGTCAGAGGGTAAGTATTGTGATATTCTTTATTTTAATTCTTTATTTTACACTAAAATATGGATCGCAGGGCCTGAAGGAGAGTTTCCGCTCCTTCAGACCCTGGTAACCATGGAAACCCAATGCACTGCATTGGGTTTCAGGTTTCGGCCGACCCCGACTTTTTTATAGGATCGGCCGATTTCACTCGACCCGACTTTTGAAAAAGTCGGGTTTCGTGAAACCCGACCCGATCCTATAAAAGTAAAGGTCGTTCAACCCTAGATGTCATGCATAAAGGACTGAAATACTGATGGAGCATTGGAAAGCCTGAATGGCATAACCAGGTACTCAAAATGGCCCTCGGGCGTATTAAATGCTGTTTTCCATTCATCGCCTTGTTTAATACGCACAAGAATATACGCCCCTCGAAGATCTATCTTGGTGAACCAACTAGCCCCTTTAATACGAGCAAACAAATCAGACAGCAACGGCAAAGGATACTGAAATTTGACTGTAATTTTATTAAGAAGGCGGTAATCAATACAAGGTCTCAAAGAACCATCCTTCTTGGCCACAAAAAAAACCCTGCTCCTAACGGTGATGACGACGGGCGAATATGGCCTTTCTCCAAGGATTCCTTTATATAACTCCGCATAGCGGCATGTTCTGGCACAGATAAATTGAACAATCGGCCCTTAGGAAACTTACTACCAGGAATCAAATTAATTGCACAATCGCAATCCCTATGAGGAGGTAGGGCACTGGCTTTGGGCTCATCAAATACATCCCGATAATCCGACAAAAACTCTGGAACTTCAGAAGGAGTGGAAGACGAAATAGACAGAAATGGAACATCACCATGTACCCCCTGGCAACCCCAGCTGGACACAGACATAGATTTCCAGTCCAATACTGGATTATGAACCTGTAGCCATGGCAACCCCAAAACGACCACATCATGCAGATTATGCAACACCAGAAAGCG
The DNA here is from genome assembly GCF_032444005.1 of Ranitomeya imitator. Taxonomy (NCBI): domain Eukaryota; kingdom Metazoa; phylum Chordata; class Amphibia; order Anura; family Dendrobatidae; genus Ranitomeya; species Ranitomeya imitator. The sequence goes on along the minus strand of NC_091282.1, from coordinate 59,981,827 downwards.
GATATCTTCCTGATGTGCAGGAGCCATGCACATGGTCAATTGGGTCCAGTACTGAGGCTTATTCTTGGCCAAAGGCGTAGCATCAATTCCTCTCAATGGAATAGGACACTGCAAGGGCTCCAAGAAAAAACCACAGCGCCTAGCATACTCCAAGTCCATCAAATTCAGGGCAGCGCCTGAATCCACAAATGCCATAACAGAATAGGATGACAAAGAGCAAATCAGAGTAACAGACAATAGAAATTAAGACTGTACCGTACCAATGGTGGCAGACCTAGCGAACCGCTTAGTGTGCTTAGGACAATCGGAGATAGCATGAGTGGAATCACCACAGTAAAAACATAGCCCATTCCGACGTCTGTGTTCTTGCCGTTCAGCTCTGGTCAAAGTCCTATCACATTGCATAGGCTCAGGCCTATGCTCAGATAGTACCGCCAAATGGTGCACAGCTTTACGCTCACGTAAGCGTCGATCGATCTGAATGGCCAAGGACATAGACTCATTCAGACCAGCAGGCGTGGGAAACCCCACCATGACATCCTTAAGGGCTTCAGAGAGACCCTTTCTGAAGATTGCTGCCAGGGCACATTCATTCCACTGAGTGAGCACAGACCACTTTCTAAACTTCTGACAATATATCTCCGCTTCATCCTGACCCTGACACAGAGCCAGCAAGATTTTCTCTGCCTGATCCACTGAATTAGGTTCGTCATAAAGCAATCCAAGCGCCAGGAAAAACGCATCAACATCACGCAATGCTGGATCTCCTGGCGCAAGGGAAAATGCCCAGTCTTGAGGGTCACCACGTAACAAAGAAATAATGATCTTTACTTGTTGAACAGGGTCACCTGAGGAGCGAGGTTTCAAGGCAAGAAACAATTTACAGTTATTTTTGAAATTCAAGAACTTAGATCTATCACCAAAAAACAAATCAGGAATTGGAATCCTAGGCTCTGACATCGGATTCTGAACCACAAAATCTTGAATGATTTGTACCCTTGTAGTGAGATTATCCATCCAAGAGGACAGACCTTGAATGTCCATGTTTACACCAGTGTCCTGAACCACCCAGAGGTAAAGGGGAAAAAAGAGACAAAACACACTGCAAAGAAAAAAAAATGGTCTCAGAACTTCTCTTATCCCTCTATTGAGATGCATTAGTACTTTGGGCTTCCTGTACTGTTATGACCTGGTGGTCAGGACAACAATGGACCTGGTGGTTAAGAGCACACGGAATGACCTGATAGTTACTGATAATAAAGGACGAGCTCTGGGACGTGGGAACTCTGCTGACCGCAATCCCTAATCCTATCAAACACACTAGAAATAGCCATGGATTGCGCCTAACGCTCCCTATGCAACTCGGCACAGCCTAAGAAACTAGCTAGCCCTGAAGATAGAAAAATAAAGCCTACCTTGCCTCAGAGAAATTCCCCAAAGGAAAAGGCAGCCCCCCACATATAATAACTGTGAGTAAAGATGAAAATACAAACACAGAGATGAAATAGCTTTAGCAAAGTGAGGCCCGACTTACTGAACAGACCGAGGATAGGAAAGGTTACTTTGCGGTCAGCACAAAAACCTACAAAAAGACCACGCAGAGGGTGCAAAAAGACCCTCCGCACCGACTCACGGTGCGGAGGCGCTCCCTCTGCGTCCCAGAGCTTCCAGCAAGCAAGACAACAGTAAAAATAGCAAGCTGGACAGAAAAATAGCAAACCAAAGAAATACAAGCTGGAACTTAGCTTCTGCTGGGAAGGCAGGTCACTAGAACGATCCAGGAGTAAACTAGACCAATACTGGAACATTGACAGGTGGCCTGGAGCAAAGATCTAAGTGGAGTTAAATACAGCAGCCAGCTAACGAATTAACCTCGTCACCTGGAAGGAAACTCAGAAACACCCACCAGAGGAAGTCCATGGACAGAACCAGCCGAAGTACCATTCATGACCACAGGAGGGAGCCCGACAACAGAATTCACAACAGAAACCCTAATCCAAACACACCCCTAACCCTAATCCCAACGGTAACCCTAACCACACCTCTAACCCTGACACACCCCTAACCCTAATCCCAACCCTTTTCCCAACTGTAAATGTAAGCTAAACCCTAACTGTAACTTTAGCCCCAACCCTAACTCTAACTTTAGCCCCAACCCTAACTGTAGCCTTAACCCTAGCCCTAACCCTAGCCCTAACCCTAACCCTAACCCTAGCCCTAACCATAGCCCCAACCCTAGCCCTAACCCTAGCCCTAACCCTAGCCCTAACCCTAGCCCTAACCCTAACCCTAGCCCTAACCCTAACCCTTGCCCTAACCCTAACCCTAGCCATAATGGGAAAATGGAAATAAATATATTTTTTTAATTTTTCCCTAACTAAGGGGGTGATGAAGGGGGGTTTGATTTACTTTAATAGCGGGTTTTTTAGCGGATTTTTATGATTGGCAGCCGTCACACAATGAAAGACGCTTTTTATTGCAAAAAATTGTTTTTGCGTTACCATATTTTGAGAGCTATAATTTTTCCATATTTTGGTCCAGAGTCATGTGAGGTCTTGTTTTTTGCGGGACGAGTTGACGTTTTTATTGGTAACATTTTCAGGCATGTGACATTTTTTGATCGCTTTTTATTCCGATTTTTGTGAGGCCGAATGACCAAAAACCAGCTATTCATGAATTTCTTTTGGGGGAGGCGTTTATACCGTTCCGCGTTTGGTAAAATGATAAAATGAAGGAGTTTTATTCTTCGGGTCAGTACAATTACAGCGATACCTCATTTATATCATTTTTTTATGTTTTGGCGCTTTTATACGATAAAAACTATTTTATAGAAAAAATAATTTTTTTTGCATCACTTTATTCTCAGGACTATAACTTTTTTATGCTGATGATGCTGTATGGCGGCTCGTTTTTTGCGGGACAAGATGAAGCTTTCAGTGGTACCATGGTTATTTATATCTGTTTTTTTGATCGCGTGTTATTCCACTTTTTGTTCGGCGGTATGATAATAAAGCGTTGTTTTTTGCCACATTTTTTTTTCTTACTGTGTTTACTGAAGGGGTTAACTAGTGGGCCAGTTTTATAGGTCGGGCTGAAACGGACGCGGCGATACTAAATATGTGTACTTTTATTGTTTTTGCTTTTTTATTTAGATAAAGAAATGTATTTATGGGAATAATATTTTTTTTTTCATTATTTAGGAATATTTTTTTTTTACACATTTGGAAAAATTTTTTTTTAATTTTTTACTTTGCCCCGGGGGGGGACATCACAGATCGATGATCTGACAGTTTGCACAGCACTCTGTCAGATCACCAATCTGACTTAGAGCACTGCAGGCTTCACAGTGCCTGCTCTGAGCAGGCACTGTGAAGCCACCTCCCTCCCTGCAGGACCCAGATGCCGCGGCCATCTTGGATCCGGGCCTGGAGCAGGGAGGGAGGTAGTGAGAACCTTGCAGCAACGCGATCACATCGCGTTGCTGCGGGGGGCTCAGAGAAGCCTGCAGGGAGCCCCCCTACCTGCGCGATGCTTCCCTGTACCGCCGGCACATCGCAATCATGTTTGATCACGGTGTGCCGGAGGTTAATGTGCCGGGAGCGGTCCGTGACACCCGGCCGCGATCGGCCGCGCTCCCCCCGTGAGCGCGGCCGATCGCGTATGACGTACTATCCCGTCGGTGGTCATAGGGGCCCACCCCACCTTGACGGGATAGTACATCTAATGTCAGAAAGGGGTTAATTCCTAACAATCGCCTTGATAGTGTCACTATTTTGTAGCAGTTCCTTCACTCCAACAATCCATATGTTCAACTTTTCAAGACTGCACTTCAATGCATGCCAAATAATGGTTACAAGGTTGTCATTCAAGCTGACAAAACACAAGGTGAACATCAGCAATGTTTCAATGCTCCCACATTTGATGAGATAGCCATCTTGATTGTAGGTAATGATTCTCAAAGCCGTGACATTGTGCTTCACAAAAGGAACAATAGTTTGCAATGAGTATCAGAAACTCACAGGTCCTATGATGGTCTGCAATATCCAATCATCTTTTGGCAGGGACAGGATGGCTATGACTTTGGAATACCTCAGACAGATCCTACAACAGGCAACCCTTCAGGAAAAAAGTGTCTGCCATGGACTTCTATGAATATAGGATCATGACAAGATGTGCAGAGGAAAATCACATCTTGAAATGCAAACACCTCTTCCACCAATTTATTGTTGACATGTATGCAAAGATTGAGAGTGAAGATCTTTTATATATCCGACTAAATCAAAAGAAGCTCAGGGCTGAGGAATATATTCACCTTAGAGATGCTGTTGGAAATGATGCTCAGCCAAAAGAGTTGGGGAAAATGGTTCTTCTTCCATCAACTGTCACTGGAAGCCCACAACACATGCATGAATGCACACAGGATGCAATGACTTATGTGAGAAAGTATGGTCCTCCAGATCTTTTCATCACCTTTACTTGCAATCCTGCCTGGGAGGAAATTGGAGGGCACCTGTTGCTGTGCCAAAAAAATTGAATCACCATGACCTCATTGCTCGGGTTTTCAAACAGAAACTTTCAAAAATGACTAATCTCATCACAAAATCACATATTTATGGTGAGACGCAGTGCTGGATGTATTCAGTTGAATGGCAAAAAAGAGGCCTTCCTCACGCCCACATCTTGATCTGGCTGAAGCAAAAAATACAACCTACCGAAATTGACAATATCATCAGTGCCGAATTGCCAGACCTTCAGATTGACCCATTGCTGTTTGACACCATCATAAAAAACATGATCCATGGTGCATGTGGGAGTCTCAACAAAAATTATCCCTGTTTGATTGATGGCAGGTGTTCAAAGCATTACTCACGATCCCTGGTCCCAGAAACCCAAACAGGACAAGATGGATATCCAGTCTACGAAAGAAGAAAGCCAGGGGATGGTGGTTTCACAGCAAATCTCAAAATGCGTGTTGGATCAACACTCCAAGAGATAGAAATTGACAACAGATGGGTAGTGCCTTACAACCCTTTGCTCTCAAAAATCTTCCAGTCCCACATAAATGTTGAATCTTGCTACTCTGTGAAATCAATCAAGTATATCTGCAAATATGTCAACAAAGGAAGTGATCAAGCAGTTTTTGAACTCCAGAAAAATGGACCTATTATTGATGAAGTGGAGGCATTCCAGATGGGCAGGTATATAAGCAGCAATGAAGCTGTTTGGAGAATACTAGGATTCTCCATTCATGAGCGCTACCCACCAGTTGTGCATCCGAGTGTGCACTTGGAAAATAGACAGAAAATTTACTTTAACTCAGCAAACTTGCAGCAGCTCCTAACACCACCTAAGACCACCCTCTTGGCATTTTTTGAGCTGTGTCAACAAGACTCTTTTGCAAAAACAATTCCTTACTGTGATTTGCCAAAGTACTACACTTCGAATGCCTCCAGAAAAACACTAGAACGCTGGAAATGGGGGCTTGATATTGAAGGCTATCCAGGGGTGAAAGCAACTGATACCCTTGGTCGCGTCTACACTGTTCATCCGTCAAATGCAGAGTGCTACTACCTGCGCATGTTACTTCATGTTGTCAAAGGCCCTACATCATTTTCTGACCTGAAGACCGTCGGAGGCCATGTGTGTGAAACATTCAGGGAAGCTTGCCAAAGAAAAGGACTTCTTCTGAAAAATGATGGACACTGGGACATGACCCTCAGTGAAGCAGCAGCCACACAAACCTCAAAGCGACTAAGACACCTCTTTGCTATTATTCTAACAACCTGTAGAATTTCAAATCCACTTGTGATTTGGACAAAGTACAAAACTGATCTCAGTGAGGACATCCTCATGCAGATTAGAAGGGAAAATCCTCAGCAACTCATCAACTTCACTGAGGAAATGTTGAATGAAACTTTAATGCTCCTTGAAGATCAGTGCATAGCAGTGTCAGGAAAAGCCTTACAGTTGCTCGGTTTGCCTGCTCCATTAAGAAATCCTGAAGGCATCCAAATGTGTAGGGAGATTTTCATAGAAGCAAACTACAATATTGATGAACTGACAGCATTTGTGTCCCAGAACGAGCCAATATTGGTACCAGGTCAAAGGGATGCCTATAACTAGATTTTAAGTTTCAGTGAAACCAACAAAGGTGGGATTGTCTTCCTTGATGCTCCAGGTGGAACAGGAAAGACATTTGTAATCAACTTGCTCCTGGCAAAATTTCGACAACAAAAAAAGATTGCACTTGCAGTGGCATCTTCTGGAATTGCAGCTACGCTTTTAAAAGGTGGCAGGACAGCACATTCGACATTCAAACTACCACTTACCATGTCTCATAGTGACATCCCCGTGTGTAATATTGCCAAGGGATCAGGACTGGCCAAATTGCTTCAAAAATGCAGTGCCATCATTTGGGATGAATGCACCATGTCACACAAAAGGGCTCTGGAAGCAGTGGACAGATTGCTGCAAGACCTGCGTAGCAACAAATATATCATGGGAGAAGTAGTTGGTGTTTTGGCAGGTCACTTCCACCAAATACTACCTGTTATTCCAAGATCAACCCCTGCAGACGAACTCAATGCCTGTCTCAAAGCATCGTACCTTTGGAGAAAAGTAGAGAAAATGTCACTGAACACAAACATGAGGGACTACATGACAGGCGATGTTTCTGCTGGACTGTTTTCGAGCCAGCTGTTGACTATTGGAGATGGCAAGGCACCTGTAAACTCAACCACTGGAGAGATCACCTTCCCAAGCAATTTTTGTTGCATTGTGACCTCCATTGAGGAGTTGAAAGCAAAGTTTTTTCCAAACATTCAACTCCACTTCAAAAATTCTGGCTGGCTGTGTGAAAGGGCTATTCTAGCTCCTAATAATAATAATAATCTTTATTTTTATATAGCGCTAACATATTCCACAGCGCTTTACAGTTTTAACACATTATCATCGCTGTCCCTGATGGGGCTCACAATCTAAATTCCCTATCAGAATGTTTTTTTTTGGAATGTGGGAAGAAACCAGAGAACCCAGAGGAAACCCACGCAAACAACAGGGAGAACATACAAACTCCTTGCAGATGTTGTCCTTGGTGGGATTTGAACCCAGGACCCCAGCGCTGCAAGGCTGCAGTGCTATCCACTGAGCCACCGTGCTGACCAAAAATGACAGCGTCAACAAGATCAATCATCAAATTCTAAATCTCCTTCCTGGTGTGTGCACAACCTACAAGTCAGTGGATACAGTAATAGACCCTGCTCAAGCATTATTTTATCCAACTTAGTTCCTCAATTCCTTGTAGCCACAAGGACTTCCTTCTCACAACCTCTTTATAAAACCTGGAGCACCTATTCTGCTATTGAGAAATTTGGATCCACCAAAGCTGTGTAATGGAACAAGACTCTTGATTTAGAACCTGTTTCCACATGTAATTGAGGCAACTGTTTTGACATGATGTGCCACAGGAGAAGACGTTTTCATTCCAACAATTCCTCTCATTCCATCTGATTTGCCTTTTGATTTTAAATGCCTCCCGTTTCCTGTTCGACTGGCATTTGCTATGTCCATCAACAAGGCTCAGGGACATTCCTTGAAAGTAGTTGGAATCGATTTACAATCTCCATGCTTTTCTCGTGTTCAACTTTATGTGGCCTGTTCAAGAGTTGGATCAGCCAAAAATCTGTTTGTCTTTGCACCTGAAGGAAAAACTTAGAATGTCGTTAATCAAAAGGCTCTCGAATAAGTAGTAGAAGATTACTTCACATTACTTGGCCAATTTAGATAAATCTGTGTAGAATATCTCTGGTGTTTAAATATATGTTGTGAAATGCTTCTATTAGCTTAGTTTTTGCCTTTTAATAATTACATTTCTATCTATTTGTTTTGTGTTTTTGTGCGCAGAATACATTTTTGTTAACATATTTTATTTTGCTAACAGCAGTTATTAATCCGGGTGAAGCAGGTCGTACAGCTAGTATAGATATAATACCGAAGTAAACTAGTGAATGACTCTTCCAGGTCGTACAGCTAGTATAGATATAATACAGAAGTAAACTAGTGAATGACTCTTCCAACTTCTGCAGTATTGATAATTTTTTCCTAAGCCTCTTTTCAAGTGACCAAACCTCAGGGAAATCACTGTATACATGAAAAAATCCCTCAATGCAGATTTCTCAATAGGAAGGGATCACTAAACTTAACTTTTAATCATATGTTAAATAACCCAAAATATACACTACAAAAGTGCACTTCAGTAATTCATATCCTGAGACTTCAGGAAATGACATGACACAAAAACATAATCCCCACATCTCTCTAGTGTGACAAATCTTCAAACCACATATAATCTGTTTATTGTCTCGTCGCATTTAAAATATTAATTAGTAAGGAGACTATAGCCCATAAAAACAATATTCATGCACAGGAAGCCTTATATGTGTATCCCACACATTACAAAGAACATTCTCCATTAAGTGTGATAGACCTACCTTAGACTAGATTGTACATAGTTGATATTTAGAGTGCATACAGATAAGGCTACGTTCACATTAGCGTTGTGCGCCGCTGCGTCGGCGACGCAACGCACAACGCACGCAAAAACGCACCAAAACGCACGCAAAAACGCTGCGTTTTGCGACGCATGCGTCGTTTTTTGCCGAAATTTGGACGCAAGAAAAATGCAACTTGTTGCGTTTTCTTGGTCCGACGCTTGCGGCAAAAAAGACGCATGCGTCGCACAATGCAACAAACAAAAACGCATGCGTCCCCCATGTTAAATATGTAAGTTAATGATAAACTTACCTGGAGCAGCCAGTGCCAGGCAGCAGCTGCCAAGGCAAACAGGATCATGGGGTGCATTAAAAGAGGTCTGGATACACATGATGAGAGCATTATACTGCCTCTGTACAAATCCCTAGTTAGACCGCACATAGAGTACTGTGTCCAGTTTTGGGCACCGGTGCTCAGGAAGGATATAATGGAACTAGAGAGAGTACAAAGGAGGGCAACAAAATTAATAAAGGGGATGGGAGAACTACAATACCCAGATAGATTAGCGAAATTAGGATTATTTAGTCTAGAAAAAAGACGACTGAGGGGCGATCTAATAACCATGTATAAGTATATAAGGGGACAATACAAATATCTCGCTGAGGATCTGTTTATACCAAGGAAGGTGACGGGCACAAGGGGGCATTCTTTGCGTCTGGAGGAGAGAAGGTTTTTCCACCAACATAGAAGAGGATTCTTTACTGTTAGGGCAGTGAGAATCTGGAATTGCTTGCCTGAGGAGGTGGTGATGGCGAACTCAGTCGAGGGGTTCAAGAGAGGCCTGGATGTCTTCCTGGAGCAGAACAATATTGTATCATACAATTATTAGGTTCTGTAGAAGGACGTAGATCTGGGGATTTATTATGATGGAATATAGGCTGAACTGGATGGACAAATGTCTTTTTTCGGCCTTACTACTAACTAACTAACTAACTAACTAACTAAATATAGGGGCGCATGACGCATGCGTCGCCGCTGCGTCGCCGGCGCAAACCCGACGCAAACTAGCATAACGCTAGTGTGAACGTAGCCTAAGTGATATCTTCAAATTTCACATGTTGGGGTTCCTCAAGGATCAGTCTTAGGTTACCTCCTCTTCACCTTGTATACCGCACCTATTGACCAAATGATCAATAGATTTGGTTTCAGTACCATTTCTTTGCTGATGATACCCAATTATACACCTCTACTCCTGACATCGTGGCTGCATTATTGCAAAACACCTGTGATTGTCTTTCTGCTATCTTTAACATCATGTTCTCACTTTATCTGAAGCTGAACGTGTCAAAAACTGAACTCCTTGTGTCATGGGTTTTTGGTGACAGAGGATTGCAGCTTCTGATTCCTCCTCCTGATTTACTCCTGCGCTGAATAGAAGCACTTGACATTGGTATTGTCAATATCCCGGTGTGGGTTTTTCTTCCATCTCTAATCCCCTTCCACTTAAACTGCCCCTTCCCCATACCCTTTCCCAAATAAAGACAGGACTCTAATCTTGGATAATAATCGGCCACAGCGGCCTTTATTATAAAACATACACTTAACAGTAAATAAATAACATGGGGAGGGTCCTTGAAGCTCAAAATCTGGTGGTTAACCATACAAGAAAAATGTGGACAAAAAACAGACCATAAATTACTCCCAGCCATTACCCCACTGGCTCGAGAGCACCAAATACCTCAAAGGGTACCATTGTCCACTTAAACCCGGGAATCCAGCCCACCATTGCCAAAATTCCCCCAAAATCACTAGACCAGAAAACCATAATCTCACACCAACTGAAGAATCCATACCCCACAGATCCCCCAGGCCAATTTAGCATCAACTTCAAGGATCCCTCCAACCTCCACAACAAGGGTATTTGACCACCTAAGATACCCAAGACTTCCTAACACCGAACTGCTATGGCCCTCTCAATACCACTTTGTAAACCAAGGGTCCACAAATCAATGTCTACCGTATTTAAATGCACACCATCTCCCAGCAGAAATTCCTCGGCACTTACCTCCAACTCGAAATGACGTATCGCCACGCCTCCATTTCTGATTACAAAACTGGATACCGCCAGATTTACCTTGATTCTTGATTTATTGATCTTTTCCACTGATCTAGCATGCCACCAGTGTTTCCTTAGGATGATATCCAACCACACCACGGTCAGATCATGAAACGATATCCATAACCTGAGTAAATCGTGCTTAATGTCCCTCACTAACTCGCAAGACTGGCAAACCCCCAAATCATTGCCCCCAACGTGAAAAACCAAAATATTGGGCGGCTTAGGCTACTTTCACACTAGCATCGTGCACTGCACGTTGCAATGCATCGTTTAGGAGAAAAAACGAATCCTTGCAAAATTGCTTGCAGGATGCGTTTTTTCTCCATTGACTAACATTAGCGACGCATTACGACGCTTTGCCACACGTCGCAACCGTCGTGCGACGGTTGCGCCGTGTTGTGGCGGACCGTCGGCAGCAAAAAATGCTACATGTAACGTTTTTTGCTGCATCGTGCGGTCGGAAGTCCGCCCTACCTCCCCGCAACTCACAATGGGGCAGTGGATGCATCTGCTGCACCCGTTGTGCGGCGCTTGCACAGTATGAGTCGGTACATCAGGCCGACGCAGCACGACGGCCCCATACCGACGCTAGTGTGAAAGTAGCCTTATCCAACCTGACAATACTGTGCACTTCCTGCATAACTTTGTTCCAATCCAATCCCTTGCAGCTCAACCACCTGATGACCGCCACGTCCCTGGAAAAACCGAGTTGTCTTCCCTCGTGCCGTACATCTGCATGCCTTGTGCCCCAATAGACATAGGAGTGGCCTGTGATCTAGACTAACAGAGTATTGGAACCTATAAATTATAATCAACTTACAATCAATACTCATTAACAGGAAAATGCCACACCCAATATGAAAACCACCCCTACTCCTCAAGGTCTAATGTAACTCTTATAACGCCCTGACTCCCATCTCCCGATCCTCTGTACTACTTCCAGGGCTAATCCTCCAATTGCTGCCTCAGTTGCGGCACCGATCTGAAATGAATGAGATTTAAAGGGAACCTGTCACCTGAATTTGGCGGGACCGGTTTTCGTTCATATGGGCGGAGTATTCGGGGGTTTGATTCACCCTTTCCTTACCCGCTGGCTCTACGCTGGCCGCAATATTGGATTGAAGTTCATTCTATGTCCTCCGTAGTACATGCCTGCGCAAGGCAATCTTGCCTTGCGCAGGCGTGTACTAGGCAGGACTGTTATGAATAGGTAATTCAGAACCACAATGGACATAGAAGTTCAGAGCACACAAAGTGACCTGTCAATAACCAAAAACATAGGACGAGCTCTGAGACGTGGAAACTCTGCTGACCGCAATCCCTAATCCTATCAAACCACACTAGAGGCAGCCGTGGATTGCGCCTAACGCTCCCTATGCAACTCGGCACAGCCTGAGAAACTAACTAGCCCTGAAGACAGAAAAATAAGCCTACCTTGCCTCAGAGAAATTCCCCAAAGGAAAAGGCAGCCCCCCACATATAATGACTGTGAGTTAAGATGAAAATACAAACATAGAGATGAAACAGATTTAGCAAAGTGAGGCCCGACTTACTGAATAGACCGAGGATAGGAAAGATAGCTTTGCGGTCAACACAAAACCCTACAAACTACCACGCAGAGGGGCAAAAAGACCCTCCGCACCGACTAACGGTACGGAGGTGCTCCCTCTGCGTCTCAGAGCTTCCAGCAAGCAAGAAAAACAAATATAGCAAGCTGGACAGAAAAAATAGCAACAAAATAACAACAGCAGAACTTAGCTTATGCTGAGAAGACAGGCCACAGGAACGATCCAGGAAGAAGCAAGGCCAATACTAGAACATTGACTGGAGGCCAGGATCAAAGCACTAGGTGGAGTTAAATAGAGCAGCACCTAACGACTTAACCTCATCACCTGAGGAAGGAAACTCAGAAGCCGCAGTACCACTCACATCCACCAACGGAAGCCCATAGACAGAATCAGCCGAAGTACCACTTGTGACCACAGGAGGGAGCTCGACCACAGAAATCACAACAGTACCCCCCCTTGAGGAGGGGTCACCGAACCCTCACCAGAACCCCCAGGCCGACCAGGATGAGCCATGTGAACGGCACGAACAAGATCGGCAGCATGGACATCAGAAGCAAAGACCCAGGAATTATCTTCCTGACCATAACCCTTCCACTTAACCAGATACTGAAGTTTCCGTCTCGAAACCCGAGAATCCAAAATCTTCTCCACTATATACTCCAACTCCCCCTCCACCAAAACCGGGGCAGGAGGATCAACAGATGGAACCATAGGTGCCACGTATCTCCGCAACAATGACCTATGGAATATGTTATGAATGGAAAAAGAATCTGGAAGGGTCAAATGAAAAGACACAGGATTAAGAGCCTCAGAAATCCTATACGGACCAATGAAACGAGGCTTAAACTTAGGAGAGGAAACTTTCATAGGAATATAACGAGATGACAACCAAACCAAATCCCCAACACGAAGTCGGGGACCCACACAGCATCTGCGATTAGCAAAACGTTGAGCCTTCTCCTGGGACAAGGTCAAATTGTCCACTACATGAGTCCAAATCTGCTGAAACCTGTCCACCACAGTATCCACACCAGGACAGTCCGAAGACTCAACCTGCCCTGAAGAGAAACAAGGATGGAACCCAGAATTGCAGAAAAACGGCGAAACCAAGGTAGCCGAGCTGGCCCGATTATTAAGGGCGAACTCAGCCAACGGCAAAAAGGACACCCAATCATCCTGATCAGCAGAAACGAAACATCTCAGATATGTTTCCAAGGTCTGATTGGTTCGTTTAGTCTGGCCATTTGTCTGAGGATGGAAAGCCGAGGAAAAAGACAAATCAATGCCCATCCTAGCACAAAAGGCTCGCCAAAACCTCGAAACAAACTGGGAACCTCTGTCAGAAACGATGTTCTCCGGAATGCCATGTAAACGAACCACATGCTGGAAGAACAATGGCACCAAATCAGAGGAGGAAGGTAATTTAGCCAAGGGTACCAAATGGATCATCTTAGAGAAGCGATCACAAACTACCCAAATGACCGACATTTTTTGAGAGACGGGGAGATCCGAAATAAAATCCATAGAGATATGTGTCCAAGGCCTCTTCGGGACCGGCAAGGGCAAAAGCAACCCACTGGCACGGGAACAGCAGGGCTTAGCCCAAGCACAAATCCCACAGGACTGCACAAAAGAACGCACATCCCGTGACAGAGACGGCCACCAAAAGGATCTAGCCACTAAATCTCTGGTACCAAAGATTCCAGGATGACCAGCCAAGACCGAACAATGAACCTCAGAGATAACTTTGTTCGTCCACCTATCAGGGACAAACAGTTTCTCTGCTGGGCAACGATCAGGTTTATTAGCCTGAAATTTTTGCAGCACCCGCCGCAAATCAGGGGATGTGGCAGACACAATTACTCCTTCCTTGAGGATACCCGCCGGCTCAGACAAACCCGGAGAATCGGGCACAAAACTCCTAGACAGAGCATCCGCCTTCACATTTTTAGAGCCCGGAAGGTACGAAACCACAAAGTCAAAACGGGAGAAAAACAGCGACCAACGAGCCTGTCTAGGATTCAACCGTTTAGCAGACTCGAGATAAGTCAAGTTCTTGTGATCAGTCAAGACCACCATGCGATGCTTAGCTCCTTCAAGCCAATGACGCCACTCCTCGAATGCCCACTTCATGGCCAGCAACTCTCGATTGCCAACATCATAATTTCGCTCAGCAGGCGAAAACTTCCTGGAAAAGAAGGCGCATGGCTTCATCACCGAGCAATCAGAACCTCTTTGCGACAAAACAGCCCCTGCTCCAATTTCAGAAGCATCAACCTCGACTTGGAACGGAAGCGAAACATCTGGCTGACACAACACAGGGGCAGAAGAAAAACGACGCTTCAACTCTTGAAAAGCTTCCACAGCAGCAGAAGACCAATTGACCACATCAGCACCCTTCTTGGTCAAATCGGTCAATGGTTTAACAATACTAGAAAAATTACAGATGAAGCGACGATAAAAATGAGCAAAGCCAAGGAACTTTTGCAGACTCTTCAGAGACGTCGGCTGAGTCCAATCATAAATAGCCTGGACCTTAACAGGGTCCATCTCGATAGTAGAAGGGGAAAAAATGAACCCCAAAAATGAAACCTTCTGAACACCAAAGATACACTTTGATCCCTTCACAAACAAATAGTTAGCACGCAGGATCTGGAACACCATTCTGACCTGCTTCACATGGGACTCCCAATCATCCGAGAAGACCAAAATATAATCCAAGTATACAATCAGGAATTTATCCAGGTACTCTCGGAAGATGTCATGCATAAAGGACTGAAATACTGATGGAGCATTGGCAAGTCCGAATGGCATAACTAGGTACTCAAAATGGCCCTCGGGCGTATTAAATGCAGTTTTCCATTCATCGCCCCGTTTGATACGCACAAGATTATATGCACCACGAAGATCTATCTTGGTGAACCAACTAGCCCCCTTAATCCGAGCAAACAAATCAGATAGCAGCGGCAAGGGGTACTGAAATTTGACCGTGATTTTATTTAGAAGGCGGTAATCAATACAAGGTCTCAGTGAACCATCCTTCTTGGCCACAAAAAAGAACCCTGCTCCCAGTGGCGATGACGATGGGCGAATATGACCCTTCTCCAAGGATTCTTTTACGTAACTCCGCATAGCGGCGTGCTCAGGTACAGATAAATTAAACAATCGACCCTTAGGAAACTTACTACCAGGAATCAACTCGATAGCACAATCACAATCCCTATGCGGAGGTAGGGCATTGGACTTGGGCTCATCGAATACATCCCGGTAATCAGACAAGAACTCTGGGACCTCAGAAGGGGTGGATGATGAGATAGACAGAAATGGAACATCACCATGTACCCCCTGACAACCCCAGCTGGACACAGACATTGATTTCCAAACTAATACTGGGTTATGGACTTGTAGCCATGGCAACCCCAACACGACCACATCATGCAGATTATGCAACACCAGAAAGCGAATATCCTCCCGGTGCGCAGGAGCCATGCACATGGTCAGCTGGGTCCAATACTGAGGCTTATTCTTGGCCAAAGGCGTAGCATCAATTCCTCTCAATGGAATAGGATGCTGCAAGGGCTCCAAGGAAAACCCACAGCGCCTAGCATACTCCAAGTCCATCAAATTCAGGGCAGCGCCTGAATCCACAAATGCCATGACGGAATAGGATGACAAAGAGCAGATCAAAGTAACTGACAAAAGAAATTTTGACTGTACAGTACCAATGGTGGCAGACCTAGCGGACCGCTTAGTGCGCTTAGGACAATCAGAGATAGCATGAGTGGAATCACCATAGTAGAAACACAGCCCATTCTGACGTCTGTGTTCCTGCCTTTCAGCTCTAGTCAAAGTCCTATCGCACTGCATAGGCTCAGGTTTATGCTCAGGTAATACCGCCAAATGGTGCACAGATTTACGCTCACGCAAGCGTCGACCGATCTGAATGGCCAAAGACATAGACTCATTCAGACCAGCAGGCATAGGAAATCCCACCATGACATCCTTAAGGGCTTCAGAGAGACCCTTTCTGAAAATAGCCGCCAGCGCGCATTCATTCCATTGAGTGAGCACGGACCACTTTCTAAACTTCTGACAATAAATCTCAATCTCATCCTGACCCTGACACAAAGCCAGCAAATTTTTTTCTGCCTGATCCACTGAATTAGGTTCATCGTAAAGCAATCCGAGCGCCAGAAAAAACGCATCAATATTACATAATGCAGGATCTCCTGGCGCAAGGGAAAATGCCCAGTCCTGAGGGTCGCCAGGTAATAAAGAAATAATGATCTTAACTTGTTGAACTGGGTCACCAGAGGAGCGAGGTTTCAACGCCAAAAACAGTTTGCAATTATTTTTGAAACTCAGAAATTTAGCTCTATCTCCAGAAAACAAATCAGGAATAGGAATTTTTGGTTCTAACATAGAATTCTGAGCCACAAAGTCTTGAATATTTTGTACTTTTGCAGTGAGATGATCCACACATGAAAACAGACCTTTAATGTCCATCACTTCACCTGTGTCCTGAACCACCCAAATTTCTAGGGGAAAAAAAAGGCAAAACACAGTGCAAAGAAAAAAAAATGGTCTCAGAACTTCTTTTTTCCCTCTATTGAGAAGCATAGTACTTTGGGCCTCCAGTACTGTTATGAATAGGTAATTCAGAACCACAATGGACATAGAAGTTCAGAGCACACAAAGTGACCTGTCAATAACCAAAAACATAGGACGAGCTCTGAGACGTGGAAACTCTGCTGACCGCAATCCCTAATCCTATCAAACCACACTAGAGGCAGCCGTGGATTGCGCCTAACGCTCCCTATGCAACTCGGCACAGCCTGAGAAACTAACTAGCCCTGAAGACAGAAAAATAAGCCTACCTTGCCTCAGAGAAATTCCCCAAAGGAAAAGGCAGCCCCCCACATATAATGACTGTGAGTTAAGATGAAAATACAAACATAGAGATGAAACAGATTTAGCAAAGTGAGGCCCGACTTACTGAATAGACCGAGGATAGGAAAGATAGCTTTGCGGTCAACACAAAACCCTACAAACTACCACGCAGAGGGGCAAAAAGACCCTCCGCACCGACTAACGGTACGGAGGTGCTCCCTCTGCGTCTCAGAGCTTCCAGCAAGCAAGAAAAACAAATATAGCAAGCTGGACAGAAAAAATAGCAACAAAATAACAACAGCAGAACTTAGCTTATGCTGAGAAGACAGGCCACAGGAACGATCCAGGAAGAAGCAAGGCCAATACTAGAACATTGACTGGAGGCCAGGATCAAAGCACTAGGTGGAGTTAAATAGAGCAGCACCTAACGACTTAACCTCATCACCTGAGGAAGGAAACTCAGAAGCCGCAGTACCACTCACATCCACCAACGGAAGCCCATAGACAGAATCAGCCGAAGTACCACTTGTGACCACAGGAGGGAGATCGACCACAGAAATCACAACACAGGACATTGAATGAACTTCAATCCAATATTGCAGCCAGCGGGTAAGGAAAGGGTGAATCAAACACCCGAAAACTCTGCCCATATGACCGAAAACCGGTCCCGCCAAATTCAGGTGACAGGTTCCCTTTAAACTAAGAAACATCCAAACCCCAAACAGTCAGGGCTTGCCTGAAAACTGCGACAAACTGAAACCTGGAAAGAAAGGACCCATCCTCATGACATAACAATGACCGTTTTTTCCCCGGCTGAAAGCTATCAAACGCCTGCAAACAAATAATCGGGCACATCAAAGAACTTTGTACAGCACCCAAAACCACCCTTTTACCCTTTCCTTCCTGGTCTTTCTTAGACTGCCTGATCCAAAATTCTAAATGACCGCCATTAAGCACCACGCCCTTAGCCCATAGACCTCCTTGTTTGACCCTACTAGGAGACACAATCTCCCCAACTCTTAAAGCCCCCAAAAAGGCCCCCGGTAAGCACGAGTTAAATGCCGCTGTCTGAAATTGACAGCAGCATTTAACTAGTTAATTAACAGCCATGGGCGGATCGCGATTCCACCCGTGGCTGTTGAGGGCACATGTCAGCTGTATATATCAGCTGACATGTGCCCGGAAAGGTGCGGGCTCAACGCCGGAGCACACACCAAACATAATTGTACGCTAATGTCGGAAAGGGGTTAATACAATTTTGAGGGATCCCATGAGATTTCTTTCAGAAATGTATTTATGTATTACTAAGATTCATGAAAAGTAAGCTACACACGCAAACCACTGATTTTATATCGCACTCACATATTTCTATCTATCATTTATCTACAGTATCCATTATCTATCTAATATCTATTTATCTATCTATTATCTATGTATTGAAGAATATTTCATTTGATTTGAAAACTATCTTTAAATGGCAGAGAATTACTCTATGATTTAAAAGCTAATGTGAAAATCGCATTGAATACGGATTGCACTCACATGTCATTCGGATGTTAGCTGATAAAAATCACATTGTACTCACACGAAAATCACATTCCACTTGCATAACACTCGACCGACTTTTCAGGAACATCTGATCAATTTTTTAGTGGTGATGGTATAAGCCTTTAGACTTCATTGAAAAGGCAGGATGCATCATCCTGCTTGTGCATAAACCTCATAAAATTTCAGAATATATTGCGTTACATAGGAATAAAAATAAAACATATAAAAATAAAATTGCTTAGGTGTGCCCTGGGATTGTATCAGTAAACAATTACATCAATTCCAAGATGTTACACAACTCACCACCAGGTGGCAGTGTTGGCAATGCGATTTCTTATGAATTTCTGTATTCAGTTCCAGGGAGTTATCACAATTCTTGTCCTTAGATGAATTAAACTGAAGGTTTTGCAGGAACAATTTTTTTCTTGTAAATGCTTCCTCATTGATTTAGCTAATAAATCTCTACCTGCAATAGAGCTTCCTGTAATCATGGAAATAGAAGGATGTTTAGATATTAGGGAAAGTACCTTATGATATCAACTTAACTGGTATTAACAAATGGGGGGATTCACAATGGTAATACCTGTAATTTTGGTACTATAGCCAAATAAATTGTTCTTAGATTTGGGGTCTAAGCGTCAGGCCTGGATTTAGTGGGGGCTGTTGTGAATTCTGTGGTCGAGCTCCCTCCTGTGGTCACAAGTGGTACTTCGGCTGATTCTGTCTGTGGGCTTCCGTTGGTGGATGTGAGTGGTACTGCGGCTTCTGAGTTTCCTTCCTCAGGTGATGAGGTTAAGTCGTTAGATGCTGCTCTACTTAACTCCACCTAGTCCTTTGTTCCTGGCCTCCTGTCAATGTTCTAGTATTGGCCTTGCTTCATCCTGGATCGTTCCTGTGGCCTGTCTTCTCAGCATAAGCTAAGTTCTGCTGTTGTTATTTTGTTGCTATTTTTTCTGTCCAGCTTGCTATATTTGTTTTTCTTGCTTGCTGGAAGCTCTGAGACGCAGAGGGAGCACCTCCGTACCGTTAGTCGGTGCGGAGGGTCTTTTTGCCCCTCTGCGTGGTAGTTGGTAGGGTTTTGTGTTGACCGCAAAGCTATCTTTCCTATCCTCGGTCTATTCAGTAAGTCGGGCCTCACTTTGCTAAATCTATTTCATCTCTATGTTTGTATTTTCATCTTAACTCACAGTCATTATATGTGGGGGACTGCCTTTTCCTTTGGGGAATTTCTCTGAGGCAAGGTAGGCTTATTTTTCTGTCTTCAGGGCTAGTTAGTTTCTCAGGCTGTGCCGAGTTGCATAGGGAGCGTTAGGCGCAATCCATGGCTGCCTCTAGTGTGGTTTGATAGGATTAGGGATTGCGGTCAGCAGAGTTTCCACGTCTCAGAGCTCGTCCTATGTTTTTGGTTATTGACAGGTCACTTTGTGTGCTCTGAACTTCTATGTCCATTGTGGTTCTGAATTACCTAATCATAACAGTACAGGAGGCCCAAAGTACTATGCTTCTCAATAGAGGGAAAAAAGAAGTTCTGAGACCATTTATTTTTCTTTGCACTCTGTTTTGCCTTTTTTTTCCCTAGACATTTGGGTGGTTCAGGACACAGGTGTAGTGATGGACATTAAAGGTCTGTCTTCATGTGTTGATCTTCTCGCTGCAAGAGTACAAAATATTCAAGACTTTGTGGCTCAGAAGTCTATGTTAGAGCCAAGAATTCCTATTCCTGATTTGTTTTCTGGAGATAGAGCTAAATTTCTGAGTTTCAAAAATAATTGCAAACTGTTTCTGGCATTGAAACCTCGCTCCTCTGGTGATCCAGTTCAACAAGTTAAGATCATTATTTCTTTATTACGTGGCGACCCTCAAGACTGGGCATTTTCCCTTGCGCCAGGAGATCCTGCATTATGTAATATTGATGCGTTTTTTCTGGCACTCGGATTACTGTACGATGAACCTAATTCAGTAGATCAGGCAGAGAAAAATTTGCTGGCTTTGTGTCAGGGTCAGGATGAGATAGAGATTTATTGTCAGAAGTTTAGAAAGTGGTCCGTGCTCACTCAATGGATGAATGTGCGCTTGCAGCTATTTTCAGAAAGGGTCTCTCTGAAGCCCTTAAGGATGTCATGGTGGGATTTCCTATGCCTGCTGGTCTGAATGAATCTATGTCTTTAGCCATTCAGATCGGTCGACGCTTGCGTGAGCGTAAATCTGTGCACCATTTGGCGGTATTACCTGAGTATAAATCTGAACCTATGCAGTGCGATAGGACTTTGACCAGAGCTGAAAGGCAGGAACACAGACGTCAGAATGGGCTGTGTTTCTACTGTGGTGATTCCACTCATGCTATCTCTGATTGTCCTAAGCGCACTAAGCGGTTCGCTAGGTTTGCCACCATTGGTACGGTACAGTCGAAATTTCTTTTGTCCATTACTTTGATCTGCTCTTTGTCTTCCTATTCTGTCATGGCATTTGTAGATTCAGGCGCTGCCCTGAATTTGATGGATTTAAAGTTTGCTGGGCGCTGTGGGTTTGTCTTAGAGCCCTTGCAGTGTCCTATTCCATTGAGAGGAATTGATGCTACGCCTTTGGCCAAGAATAAGCCTCAGTATTGGACCCAACTGACCATGTGCATGGCTCCAGCGCATCGGGAGGATATTCGCTTTCTGGTGTTGCAAAATCTGCATGATGTGGTCGTGTTGGGGTTACCATGGTTACAAGTCCATAACCCAGTATTAAATTGGAAATCTATGTCTGTGTCCAGCTGGGGTTGTCAGGGGGTACATGGTGATGTTCCATTTCTGTCCATCTCATCATCCACCCCTTCTGAGGTCCCAGAGTTCTTGTCTGATTACCGGGATATATTCGATGAGCCCAAGTCCAATGCCCTACCTCCGCATAGGGATTGTGATTGTGCTATCGAGTTGATTCCTGGTAGTAAGTTTCCTAAGGGTCGATTGTTTAATTTATCTGTACCTGAGCACGCCGCTATGCGGAGTTACGTTAAAGAATCCTTGGAGAAGGGTCATATTCGCCCGTCGTCATCGCCATTAGGAGCAGGGTTCTTTTTTGTGGCCAAGAAGGATGGTTCGCTGAGACCTTGTATTGATTACCGCCTTCTAAATAAAATCACGGTCAAATTTCAGTACCCCTTGCCATTGCTATCTGATTTGTTTGCTCGGATTAAGGGGGCTAGTTGGTTCACCAAGATAGATCTTCGTGGCGCATCTTGTACGGATTAAACGCGGCGATGAATGGAAAACTGCATTTAATACGCCTGAGGGCCATTTTGAGTACCTAATTATGCCATTCGGACTCGCCAATGCTCCATCAGTATTTCAGTCCTTTATGCATGACATCTTCCGAGAGTACCTGGATAAATTCCTGATTGTATACTTGGATGATATTTTGGTCTTCTCGGATGATTGGGAGTCTCATGTGAAGCAGGTCAGAATGGTGTGCCAGGTCCTGCGTGCTAATTCTTTGTTCGTGAAGGGATCAAAGTGTCTCTTTGGTGTTCAGAAGGTATCATTTTTGGGGTTCATTTTTTCCCCTTCTACCATCGAGATGGACCCTGTTAAGGTCCGGGCCATTTATGATTGGACTCAGCCGACATCCCTAAAGAGTCTGCAAAAGTTCCTTGGTTTTGCTAATTTTTATCGTCGCTTCATCTGTAATTTTTCTAGTATTGCTAAACCATTGACTGATCTGACCAAGAAGGGTGCTGACGTGGTCAATTGGTCTTCTGCTGCTGTGGAAGCTTTTCAAGAGTTAAAGCATCGTTTTTGTTCTGCCCCTGTGTTGTGTCAGCCAGATGTTTCGCTTCCGTTCCAGGTTGAGGTTGATGCTTCTGAAATTGGAGCGGGGGCTGTTTTGTCGCAAAGAGGTTCTGATTGCTCGGTGATGAAGCCATGCGCCTTCTTTTCCAGGAAGTTTTCGCCTGCTGAGCGAAATTATGATGTTGGCAATCGAGAATTGCTGGCCATGAAGTGGGCATTCAAGGAGTGGCGTCATTGGCTTGAAGGAGCTAAGCATCGCGTGGTGGTCTTGACTGATCACAAGAACTTGACTTATCTCGAGTCTGCCAAACGGTTGAATCCTAGACAGGCTCGTTGGTCGTTGTTTTTCTCCCGTTTTGACTTTGTGGTTTCGTACCTTCCGGGCTCTAAAAATGTGAAGGCGGATGCCCTGTCTAGGAGTTTTGTGCCCGACTCTCCGGGTTTGCCTGAGCCGGCGGGTATTCTCAAAGAGGGAGTAATTGTGTCTGCCATCTCTCCTGATTTGCGGCGGGTGCTGCAAAAATTTCAGGCTAATAAACCTGATCGTTGCCCAGCAGAGAAACTGTTTGTCCCTGATATGTGGACGAATAAAGTTATCTCTGAGGTTCATTGTTCGGTCTTGGCTGGTCATCCTGGAATCTTTGGTACCAGAGATTTAGTGGCTAGATCCTTTTGGTGGCCGTCTCTGTCGCGGGATGTGCGTTCTTTTGTGCAGTCGTGTGGGATTTGTGCTCGGACTAAGCCCTGCTGTTCTCGTGCCAGTGGGTTGCTTTTGCCCTTGCCGATCCCGAAGAGGCCTTGGACACATATCTCTATGGATTTTATTTCGGATCTCCCCGTCTCTCAAAAAATGTCGGTCATTTGGGTAGTTTGTGATCGCTTCTCTAAGATGATCCATTTGGTACCCTTGTCTAAATTGCCCTCCTCCTCTGATTTGGTGCCATTGTTCTTCCAGCATGTGGTTCGTTTACATGGCATTCCAGAGAACATCGTTTCTGACAGAGGTTCCCAGTTTGTTTCGAGGTTTTGGCGAGCCTTTTGTGCTAGGATGGGCATTGATTTGTCTTTTTCCTCGGCTTTCCATCCTCAGACTAATGGCCAGACCGAACGAACCAATCAGACCTTGGAAACATATCTGAGATGTTTTGTTTCTGCTGATCAGGATGATTGGGTGTCCTTTCTGCCGTTGGCTGAGTTCGCCCTTAATAATCGGGCCAGCTCGGCTACCTTGGTTTTGCCGTTTTTCTGCAATTCTGGGTTCCATCCTCGTTTCTCTTCAGGGCAGGTTGAGTCTTCGGACTGTCCTGGTGTGGATGCTGTGGTGGACAGGTTGCAGCGGATTTGGACTCATGTAGTGGACAATTTGACCTTGTCCCAGGAGAAGGCTCAACGTTTCGCTAATCGCAGACGCTGTGTGGGTCCCCGACTTCGTTTTGAGGATTTAGTTTGGTTGTCATCTCGTCATATTCCTATGAAAGTGTCCTCACCTAAGTTTAAGCCTCGTTTCATTGGTCCGTATAAGATTTCTGAGGTTCTTAATCCTGTGTCTTTTCGTTTGACCCTTCCAGATTCCTTTTCCATCCATAACGTATTCCATAGGTCTTTGTTGCGTAGATACGTGGTGCCTGTGGTTCCATCTGTTGATCCTCCTGCCCCGGTTTTGGTGGAGGGGGAGTTGGAGTATATGGTGGAGAAGATTTTGGATTCTCGTGTTTCGAGACGGAAACTCCAGTATCTGGTTAAGTGGAAGGGTTATGGCCAGGAAGATAATTCCTGGGTCTTTGCCTCTGATGTCCATGCTGCCGATCTTGTTCGTGCCTTTCATGTGGCTCATCCTGGTCGGCCTGGGGGCTCTGGTGAGGGTTCGGTGACCCCTCCTCAAGGGGGGGTACTGTTGTGAATTCTGTGGTCGAGCTCCCTCCTGTGGTCACATGTGGTACTTCGGCTGATTCTGTCTGTGGGCTTCCGTTGGTGGATGTGAGTGGTACTGCGGCTTCTGAGTTTCCTTCCTCAGGTGATGAGGTTAAGTCGTTAGGTGCTGCTCTACTTAACTCCACCTAGTCCTTTGTTCCTGGCCTCCTGTCAATGTTCTAGTATTGGCCTTGCTTCATCCTGGATCGTTCCTGTGGCCTGTCTTCTCAGCATAAGCTAAGTTCTGCTGTTGTTATTTTGATGCTATTTTTTCTGTCCAGCTTGCTATATTTGTTTTTCTTGCTTGCTGGAAGCTCTGAGACGCAGAGGGAGCACCTCCGTACCGTTAGTCGGTGCGGAGGGTCTTTTTGCCCCTCTGCGTGGTAGTTGGTAGGGTTTTGTGTTGACCGCAAAGCTATCTTTCCTATCCTCGGTCTATTCAGTAAGTCGGGCCTCACTTTGCTAAATCTGTTTCATCTCTATGTTTGTATTTTCATCTTAACTCACAGTCATTATATGTGGGGGGCTGCCTTTTCCTTTGGGGAATTTCTCTGAGGCAAGGTAGGCTTATTTTTCTGTCTTCAGGGCTAGTTAGTTTCTCAGGCTGTGCCGAGTTGCATAGGGAGCGTTAGGCGCAATCCACGGCTGCCTCTAGTGTGGTTTGATAGGATTAGGGATTGCGGTCAGCAGAGTTTCCACGTCTCAGAGCTCGTCCTATGTTTTTGGTTATTGACAGGTCACTTTGTGTGCTCTGAACTTCTATGTCCATTGTGGTTCTGAATTACCTAATCATAACAGGGGGCCCAGGGGGCCCGGGCCCTGGGCCACCCACCAAGCAGGGGCCTCCCACCAATATAGTCAAATGAAGGCCATGGCGCTCAAGACATGTTCAATGCCTTGTTGGAATTTTTTAAGAGACATGACCTAGACCTGGGAAATTGCCGTGATCAAAGTTATGACAATGCATCTGCAATGTGTGGCAAATACAACGGCCTGCAAGCCAAAGTGAGAGAGAAGAACCATCTCGAATCCTGGATTCCTTGTACGGCATACTCTTTAAATCTGGTTGCTAAAAACGCTGTAGAAAGCTGCTCGAGTGCTGTACATTTTTTTGACTTCCTTGAAAAGCTGTTCTTCTTCAGTTTCAACGCATCGGCATCAGCTCCTGACGGAGGCTTTGAAAAATATTGTCTCAGCAACAGCACTGACTCTCAAACGTGTCACAACAACGCGTTGGTCCTGCAGAGCTGAGGACACTAAGGCCCTTAAGCATGACTATCAGCAGATTAAAGATGCAGTTAAACAGATTGCTGATGACTTTGAAGAAGAAAAGCTGCGTACGGTGTGAAGCAGAAGGACTGTTAAGACAAATGAATCAGCCTTAAATTGGTATTAACACCACCTTCTGGAATTATATCCTGCAAAGAACAGATGCTACTAGTAAAAATCTACAACACGCAAAACTCGATCTAAATACTGCTATGGCGTCACTGACCAGCTTAATGGGAACGTGTATCCTCAAATTGGCGGGATATTTAAATGAGTTTTTACCTGTCCGATGGGCGGCGTTTCCTCTTGATTTCTACACCCCGCCCTTCCCTGTTGTCCGCAATATGTTAGTGAATTAGAGTACGTGTGCTCCTGTGCGCAATGCAATCTTCGGCGGCGCATGTGCAGTATGCTTTGCCCAACTGCGGGCAAGGCCGAAAAGCATTACTGCGCATGCGCTTGCACACTATGTCCCGCAACACAGCAAAATATTTCAGGGACCCTTTCCTTAGCATTAAGTGGTGGTGGAGAGGGTTGTCGAATGGGGAGAATACTGGGGTCAGAGACTATTCTGGATACTCTTTTCAAAAGAGTATCCAGAATAGTCTCTGACCCCAGTATTCTCCCCATTCGCCTTGAGAACATGACAGATAAATTTAGGGATAGGAGATACCCTAAGCGCTTGCTAGAACAGGAGAAGGTCCTTACTCTTAACCCACAACCCTCTCCACCACTACTTAATGTTAAGGAAAGGGTCCCTTTTGTACATACTTACCATCCCCTCATGCCCAAAGTGCACTCCGTTATCAGGAAGCACTGGCCACTTCTCTCTAAAGCCTACCCCAACATAGAATGTTTCACCACCCCTACACTTATGTGTAGTAGAAGAGCCCCCAACATCAGGGATAGACTAGTACAAGCAGATATTGGCAGTTTACAACCCAGCGACTCCTCAGCGCACTCCGTAATGGCACCTTCCCCTGCCTTAATTGCGCAGCATGCTCAAATCTTATTAAATCCGACTGTGTCACACACCCTAGAACTGGAAAATCCTACCCTATACGTGGCTTCCATACCTGTGACTCTAATTTTGTCGTTTACGTTATAAAATGCCCTTGTGGCCTCCTGTATGTGGGGGAAACAACACAACATGTGAAAGATCGTATTGTAAGCCACAAATCCACTGTGGCAAAACATGGTTGCCTCTACCAGACCATTTTGTAGCAAATAAACATACTGTGGCAGAACTAAAAAACCAAGTTATTGAGCAGGTACCCAGACCAAGAAGGGGTGGGAACCATATTAAATTACGGTACTTAAGGCAAAATAATCTTTTTAGATTCACAGATTGGATACCTTGGCTCCCAAAGGCCTTAGCCTACTTTCACACTTCCGTCTTTATAAAGACGTTGCAATGCGTCGTTCTGTGCAAAAAAAGCATCCTGCAAAGTTGCCCGCAGGATGCGTTTTTTGCACGTAGACTCGTATTACCGACGCATCGCGACGTATGGAGACACGTTCCATACGTCGTGCACTGGATGCGTTGGCAATTGGCGGACCGTCGTCACAAAAAAAACGTTCAATGTAACTTTATTTGTGCGACGCGTCCGCCATTTTCGACCGCACATGTGCGGCTGAAACTCCGCCCCCTCATCCCCAGAACTCATAATGGGCAGCGGATGCATCTGAAAACTGCATCCGCACTATTTTGCACAACATCCATTGGTACGTCGGGCCGACGGTTTGCGACGGCCCCGTACCGACGGAAGTGTGAAAGTAGCCTAAACCGTGAGATCAATTGGCTACTTTAAACTGTTACTAACTATTTTTCCTTTATTTTCTACAGACGCGCTGACACTACATTCTAATGGTGAGTCCATTAGCCCCATTCAATAGTCTTTTTCTTCATCCTTCTATCCCTATCCACCCCAGGTCTTCATCGCACCTGAACACAGCAGTGGTTACATTAGCCCTGTCACTATGGCCGCATTGGCCGGCTTCATAGCCGCCCCCTCTCCATGTGGTTCTATAGCACACAACACTCATTAGTATGCAGCTGCATTGCTATTTCTACCTCCCACATGTGCTCACTCCACTCCAGCCATGGGTGTAGGGCGCAAGCATATTAAGGACGGTTCTACAGCCTCAGGTACGTTCTCTCCACACATAATGTGCCACTTTCTGCCTTCTCAGCCTAGTAGAAAACTCATCTCTAGGACACCGTTCCCACCATTGGCCATCAATGATTGGCACTATTCTGACTATAAGTATGAAACAATACGTATATCTTACCAGACACAGAAAATATATCACATTCAAAAAGCAACACGTTCTACTGCACAGGACTCTACCGGGCCTCCATTCAAAGCCTCTTAAGGTGCATACAATCAACATAGAGACACACCTGGTCTTATAAATATTAAATACACTATCATTTTCTTTCAACCTTTCTTCAGGTTACCTCTGACTTACTGGTACATTTCATATCCTCCAAAGGTATATTTACTTCATATAGAGGTACCGTATTTCCCGGCGTATAAGACGACTTTTTGACCCCTAAAAATTGTCCCAAAAGCCGGGGGTCATCTTATACGCCGGGTACGGCGTGTGCAGGGAGCGATCCTGGATGTCGGCGTGTGGTTCCCTGGGTCTGGAGGAGAGGAGACTCTCCTTCAGGCCCTGGGATCCATATTCAAGTAAAAAATAAAGAATAAAAACAAAAAACATGGATATACTCACCCTCGGACGGCCCCTGGCTCACAGCGCTGCTAGCGTCTCCCTCCGTTCCTTAGGAATGCAGTGAGTGAAGGACCTTCGATGACGTCGTGGTCACATGAGCGGTCAGGTGACCGGTCACCTGACCGCTCATGTGACTGCGACGTCATTTATATGGATAAATTATAGCTCTCAAAATTTGGTGATGCAAAAACTATTTTTTGCAATAAAAAGCATCTTTTAGTGTGTGACAGCTGTCAAGCATAAAAAACCGCTATAAAACCCCACTATAAATAGTAAATAAAACCTCCATTTATCACCCCCCTAGTTAGGGAAAAATAATAAAATAAAAAAGTATTTATTTCCATTTTCCCATTGGGGTTAGGGCTGGGGTTGGGGTTGGGGTTGGGGTTAGGGTTAGGGTTGAGGCTAAAGTTAGTGTTAAGGTTGGGGCTAAAGTTAGTGTTGGGATCAGGGTTAGGGTTGGAATTAGAGTTAGGGTTAGGATTAGGGTTAGAGTTGGGAATAGGATTAAGGGTGTGTTAGGGTTAGATTTGTGGTTAGGGTTATGTTTATGGTTAGGCTCTCCAAACGCGACATGGCATCTGATCTCAATTCCAGCCAAATTTGCATTGAAAAGTCAAACGGCGCTCCTTCCCTTCTGAGCTATGTCATGTGCCCAAACAGTGGTTTACTTACACATATGGGGTGTCAGCATACTCAGTACAAATTGCACAACAACTTGTAGTGTACAATTTCTCCTGTTACCCTTGGGAAAATAAAAAATTGGGGACAAAAATATAATTTTGTGAAAAAAATAAGATTTTTTATTTTTACGGCTCTACATTATAAAACTTCTGTGAAGCACTTGGGGGTTTAAAGTACTCACCACACATCTTAGGGGTCTACTTTCCAAAATGTCATCACTTATGGGGGTTTCCACTGTTTAGACACATCAGGGGCTCTCCAAACGCATCATGGCGGCCGATCTCAATTCCAGCCAATTTTGCATTGAAAAGTCAAACGGCGCTCCTTCTCTTCTAAGCTCTGCTCAGCTCAGTGGTTTACATGAACGTATAGGGTATCAGCGTACTCAGTACAAATTGTATAACAACTTTTGAGGTCCAATTTCTCTTGTTACCCTTAGTAAAACAAAAAAAAGTTAAATGCTCATTTTTTTTTTAACATTTCCAAAATTCTTGTGAAGCACCTGAAGGATTAATAAACTTCTTGAATGTGGATTTGAGTTAATTGAGAGGTGCAGTTTTTAGAATGGTGTCACTTTTGGGCATTTTCTGTCTCATTAGCCTTCTTCAAAGTCACTTCAAGTGTGAGGTGGTCCCTAAAAAAATGGTTTTGCAAATTTTGTTGTAAAAATGAGAAATCACTGGTCAACTTTTAACCCTTACAACTTCCTAACAAAAAAAAAAGTTTCCAAAATTGTGGTGATATAGAGTAGACATGTGGAAAATATCATTTATTAACTACATTTTGTGACACATCTCTCTGATTTAAGGGCACAAAAACTAAAAGTTTGAAAATTGCGAAATTTTCTAAATTTTTGCCAAATTTCCATTTTCTTCACAAATAAACGTAAGTTATATCAAATAAATTTTACCAGTACCATAAAGTACAATTCGTCACGAGAAAACATATTAAAAATTTCTGGGATCTGTTGAAGCGTTCCAGAGTTAAAACCTCATTAAATGACAGTGGTCAGAATTGAAAAAAATGGCGCTGTCAGGAAGGTGAAAACAGGGTTCAGGGTCAAGGGCTTAAAAAATACATCCAAACCATTACACATTAATCTTACAGTGTGAATGTTTAGAGAGATGAGCGAACCCAAATTGTAAAGTTGGAGGATCGTACCGGACGCGGACTTAACACGGAAGTACGTTTTAGTGTTTGGAGTTGGGGTGCCCAATAAAGCTTGTTGAAATATCATAGAGCAGAAAATCAGCAATCTTTTCGGCTGTAGGCACTTCTGCAACTATCATTACCATGCCAAGTATGTGCATGGCTATGATTGGCCAGCGCATCACATGACCCGGCCTGTATAACTGGCAGATCACCGGTGGTGCCACCATTCTGCTCTGACTAGCATTGGCACAGGATGCAGCTTGAGTGAAGTGAAATGCTTGCCTCGTTTGGGGGGACTCTGCAAAGCAGCCTCGTTGTGAGGGTACTCTGCAAAGCAACCTCGGTGGGGCTAATCACAAACCGCTTCGGGGACACCAAAAGGTTAGCGATTCGTGACCTCCCACCCTGCTTCCAGGTATCACTAATTTGGGCCTACGCCCAGCAGTTTCAGGTGTCTTCTGATTGTCCTTCTCTGCCACCACCCCTCTGAATCTCCTCCTGCCAAGGGAGAAAGAAATGGTAAATGGGCGTGGATTGGAGTGTGGCAAGGGCCATGGCCAAAATTTGCCACGGCGCACTATGTGCACCTCTTGCTTTCTCCATCATTCTCTTCTAAAAAAGTTGGGAGGTATGCAGAGAGCTCAGAGCTCTGGAATACTGTCACTAAATCACCAGCTGTATACTCTGACAGGCTGCCTCTTGTCATTACTGACAAATCCAGGCTGGGAATGACCCCTGACACCATCCTCCAGTGGAGCATATGTTCATATATACTGTACCTGCTATATATAAAACACAGTTACAATACATAGACATATAATATATACTTTATATATAGGTATATCCGGATTCATTGATCTGAGCACCTAAATCCCTTTTCCCTACTACTAGTTTTCAAAAAGCCCCCCCCCCAGAGTGGTTCAAGCCTTTTACAAAATATAACATACTGCCCTTGATGCAGGCTCGCAAGCTGAGCTCTCATCTTTCCTGGCAAATGATGGCTGCGATATTCAGCCATCATCTACCTCTTAGGACTAAATGAATGCAATCTGATTACAATGTTATTCTATCATTGTGTGTTAATTTCTTTTTTGTTTCCAGCTTGGATCGGATCATGAATGGACTGAAAAACTCACAGAATGCTGCGATTGTAATCAGAAATTGGATTGCATACCGGATCTTCCTGTGAACTCGTATTACCTGTCTGATGGCACCGCAAAAAGTAAAAAAGTTCTCCTGCTTGCAGTGCCATCACATAGTTCCTAGGAGTTCACAGTCATTGAACTCACTTCACCTTTCTGACTTCAACGTGAGCGATTCTCCCACAGTGCTCCCGCTGACATTGTGAACTTTCTCATGCTCGCAGTGCCGTCAGATCATCAATTGCATTGCTAGCGGTGATCTCACCTTGGTCACAGCTGTTCAGCCCGGTTAGGAATGCAGACTCAGTGACAGGAGGTAACCTCGATGACATCACCGCCAGTCACTGAGGCTGCACTTGAAACAGTTCAGTCACCAGTGGTTCTCAACCTGAACGGTCACATTTTGGCACCGTCCAGGTTGAAAACTGTTTATCCCCCTGACATGGATTACAGCATGGGACAGAACGATGGTGAGAAGAGGGATATTGTTGTTTTTTTAATTTTGTTTTATTACAGCAGTCGAGGGCTTCAGTGGAAGTAGGTGTTAGGTGAGTATAACTGTGTTTGTTTTTTTTAAATAAAAAAATAAACGTGTGTTTTGTTTCATTTCCAATAAAGGGCTTATTCTGGCTGTGTTTTTATTTACAATATAACTATCTGATTAGTAATGGATAGTTGTCTTACAGACGCCTCTCCATTATTAATCCATGGGCTTGATGTCACCTGACAATACAAAGGTGACATCAACCCCACAAATATTAATCCCACTTGCCACCACTACAGGGCAAGTGGGAAGAGCCGGGTGAAGTACCAGATTTGGCGCATCTAATAGATGTACCTTTTCTGGGCAGATGTGGGCTGCTATTTTTAGGCTGGGGGAGCCAATATCCATGGCCCCTTACCAGCCTGAGAATATCAGCCCCCAGCCGTCTGCTTTAGCTTGGCTGGTTGTCAAAAATGGGGGGGACCCAAGCTGTTTTTTAAAATTATTTATTTAAATAATTAAAAAAACAGCGTGGGCTCCCCTCTATTCTTGATTTCCAGCCTTGCTGAAGCTGACAGATGAGGGTTGAAGCCCCCAGCTGTGAGTTTTGCCTGGCTGGTTACCAAAAAAACAGGGTAACCCACAACTTTTTTTCTTAAATTATTTATTTACAGCGCAGAAACCAACTAATGAATACTCTCATCAACCACTCCTGCTCTCACTGTTATTAGTGACAGCAGGTGTTGGATGATGGAAGCAGTAGTCCCATCCGTTGACATCAGTGACCAGAGGTAACCTTTATACCTCCAATCACAGCTGAGAATTCTGAACCGCGGCTCTTTGACTGGCAGTGATGATTTCACCCCCGATCAGAAGCGGTGTTTGCTGCGCTGTCATGCACATGACAGCATGACAAACACCCAGTGTTTGGACAGTTTCGAAATATGTGGTTTGGTCATAGTGTGGCGGCATTTTTCCCTTGCATGTGGCATTTTTAGTCTTGTTGTAGTGGATTGTGTTGTGTATGGAGGTCACTTGCTTTCTCTGCCATCAATAAGGGGAAGATTCTTTATTTTCAGAAGAGATTAAAATCTTGAAAGTTTAACCCCTCCATGTCCTGTGACTATTCCACAGTATCAATGATGCACTTACAGGGGTAATGTTCATACATTCAGTATTTGGTCAGTATTTTGCCTCAGTATTTGTAAGCCAAAACCAGAAGTGGATGATAAACACAGAAGTGGTGACGTGTTTCCATACTTTTCATCTGATTGTTTCTCTCCTGATTTTGGCCCAAACAAAAGCAAATGGCTATGTATGTGATGTGGTGTTCGATGGGAACTGTTAATGTGTGATTGGTGAAGACGTGGTGCAGAAGTGGAGTTTTTCCAAGAGTGGGCGATGGGACTGTGGAACGTTTAAGGGGTCGAGGCGGAGCTGGGGTGGAGCTTGGGTGGAGTCTCAAGGGCACACCTTCCAACTGTCCCGTATCTCGCAGGGCAGTCCCGATTTTGAGAGTCTGCCCCACGATCACGGGTGGGACGGTACTTGTCCCGCACTGCAGAGCCGCACACCACATATATGGCTGTCACTGCTCTGTGCGCACAGGACCTGTGATGAGGTGACAGGAGGGGAGGAGTCAGGAGTCACATGATCAAGGGCCTCCGTGTATTGCAGGACTCTGCCGTGCTGGTTGTCATGGGGCTAGAGGAGGGTAAGCTAAGCTTATGTGTGGGGTCAGGAGGGGTTTACAGTAAGGATGCAGCAGAGCCATGCGTATATGAGGTGTACGCAGCAGAGCCATGTGTGCAAGGTGTACAGAGCGGAGCCGCGTGTGTATGAGGTGTATGGAGTGGAGCTGTGTGTGTACGAGGTGTACAAAGTGGAGCCGCGTGTGCAAGGTGTACGAAGCAGAGCCGCATGTGTACGAGGTGTACAGAGCGGAGCCACGTGTGTACAAGGTGTACAGAGCGCAGCTGTGTGTGTATGGAGCGGAGCTGTGTGTGCAAGGTGTATGGAGCAGAGCCGTGTGTACATGAGGTGTACAGAGCGAAGCCCTGTGTGGAAGCTGTAAGGAGCGGAGCCATGTGTGTAAGATGTATTGTGCGGAGCCGTGTGTGTACGAGATGTACAGTGCGGAGCCGTGTGTGTACGAGGTGTACGGAGAGGAGTCGGGTGTGTACAAGGTGTACGGAGCTGAGCCGAGTGTGCAAGGTGTAAGGAGCGCAGTCGCGTGTATAGGATTAACTATGTGTGGCCATTATACTATACGCAATATCATGTGTGGCCATTATAGAGTATTGAGCATCATGTGGGGTCATTATACAGTATTGAGCATCATGTGCGGTCATTATACAGTATTGAGCATCATGTGTGGCCATTATACAGTATGGAGCATCATGTGTGGCCATTATACAGTATTGAGCATCATGTGCGGTCATTATACAGTATGGAGCATCATGTGTGGCTATTATACAGTATTGAGCATCATTTGTGGCCATTATACAGTATGGAGCATCATGTGTGGCCATTATACAGTATGGAGCATCATGTGTGGCCATTATACAGTATTGAGCATCATGTGCGTTCATTATACAGTATGGAGCATCATGTGGGGCCATTATACAGTGTGGAGCACTGTGTGGCCATTATACAGTATTAAGCGTCATGTGTGGCCATTATACAGTATAGAGCATCATGTGTGGCCATTATACAGTATGGAGCATCATGTGGGGCCATTACACAGTATGGAGCACTGTGTGGTCATTATACAGTATGGAGCACTGTGTGGCCATTATACAGTATGGAGGATCATGTGTGACCATCATACAGTATTAAGAATCAAGTGTGGCCATTATACAATATTGAGCATCATGTGTGGCTATTATACAGTATGGAGCACTGTGTGGCTATTATACAATATGGAGCACTGTGTGGCTATTATACAATATGGAACATCATTTGGGGATATTATATAGTATTGAGCATCATGTGTGGCCATTATAGAGTATGTAGCATTATGTGTGGCCATTATACAGTATTGAGCATCATGTGTGGCCATTATACAGTATGGAGCATTATGTTTGGCCATTATACAGTATGGAGCATCTTGTGTGACCACTATATAGTATTGAGCATCATTAAATAACAAAGAAAAACTCAAAGCAAAGACTGCACACAAAATATCTGGGATAGTATGTGAGGTGAAATAAAGTAAAAGATACCCGCCTCTGTGTGTGCCTACATGGATAATTAAACAAGGACAATCAGAAAATACAATCAACAATGAAGAAAAACACTCAAAATAAGTCTAGTGATAAAATCCAAATTGTATTTAATAAATAACAAAATAATGTGTGCAAGGTGTACGGAGCGCAGTCGCGTGTGTAGGATTAACTATGTGTGGCCATTATACCGTACGCAATATCATGTGGGGCCATTATACAGTATTGAGCATCATGTGCGATCATTATACAGTATGGAGCATCATGTGTGGCCATTATACAGTATAGAGCATCATGTGTGGCCATTATACAGTATGAAGCATCATATGGGGCCATTATACAGTATGGAGCACTGTGTGGTCATTATACAGTTTGGAGCACTGTGTAGCCACTATACAGTATGGAGCATCATGTGTGACCATCATACAGTATTAGGCATCAAGTTTGGCCATTATACAATATTGAGCATCAAGTGTGGCCATTATACAGTATAGAGCATCATGTGTGGCCATTATACAGTATGGAGCATCATGTGGGGCCATCATATAGTATTAAGCATCAAGTTTGGCCATTATACAATATTGAGCATCATGTGTGGCCATTATACAGTATGGAGCATCATGTGTGGCCATCATACAGTATTGAGCATCATATGTGGCTATTATACACTATGGAGCACTGTGTGGCTATTATTCAGTATGGAGCATCATTTGGGGCCATTATATAGTATTGAGCATCATGTGTGGCCATTATACAGTATGGAGCATCATGTGGGGCCATTATACAGTGTGGAGCACTGTGTGGCCATTATACAGTATTAAGCGTCATGTGTGGCCATTATACAGTATAGAGCATCATGTGTGGCCATTATACAGTATGAAGCATCATGTGGGGCCATTATACAGTATGGAGCACTGTGTGGTCATTATACAGTTTGGAGCACTGTGTAGCCACTATACAGTATGGAGCATCATGTGTGACCATCATACAGTATTAGGCATCAAGTTTGGCCATTATACAATATTGAGCATCAAGTGTGGCCATTATACAGTATAGAGCATCATGTGTGGCCATTATACAGTATGGAGCATCATGTGGGGCCATCATATAGTATTAAGCATCAAGTTTGGCCATTATACAATATTGAGCATCATGTGTGGCCATTATACAGTATGGAGCATCATGTGTGGCCATCATACAGTATTGAGCATCATATGTGGCTATTATACACTATGGAGCACTGTGTGGCTATTATTCAGTATGGAGCATCATTTGGGGCCATTATATAGTATTGAGCATCATGTGTGGCCATTATACAGTATGTAGCATTATGTGTGGCCATTATACAGTATGGAGCATCATGTGTGGCCATTATACAGTATGGAGCATTATGTTTGGCCATTATACAGTATTGAGCATCATTAAATAACAAAGACAAACTCAAAGCAAAGACTACACACAAAATATCCGGGATAGAATGCGAGGTGAAATAAAGTAAAAGATACCCGCCTCTGAGTGTGCCGACATGGATAACAAGGACAATCTGAAAATACAATCAACAACGAAGAAAAACACCCGAAATAAGTCCAGTGATAAAATCAAAATTGTATTTAATAAATACCAAAATAATAAAGCAAGGGGGAATTGGTGGGACAATACCAGAACTTAGAGGGGCACACCAAAGGGACTGACAAACTGCAGAATATTGAGTAGCATGAAATAAATACATAAATACATAAAGTAGGGAACTGCAGTGAACATATGCAACAATTAATTAGCAAAAAGGGGTTAATAAATATGCTGCCATTCCAAAAAAGTGCAATAAAGGTGCATGTAAAAAGTGGCATAGATAAGGTACACAACAATACTACCATTAAAGTGCACATACAAAGAGTAATGAGGGGTGGAGAAATACCAGCCCAATCGCTGGATAATGCAATACCAAGTGATAGTATATGTATAAATATATACTGCCCAAATACAATCTCCAATAAGACCCTCCATGGGTCAGGGCGGTGGCGAAGGCAGACGCCGAAATGCGCGTCGGGGTCGGGCGCTTCCTGGGGACTCTGCAGTATACTTTAAGGTAATTATTTTGGAGGGTCTTATTGAAGATTGTATTTGGGCAGTATATATTTATATATATACTATCACTTGGTATTGCATTACCCAGCGATTGGGCTGGTCTTTCTCCACCCCTCATTACTCTTTGCATGTGCACTTTAATGGTATTATTGTTGTATATCTTATCTATGCCACTTTTTACATGCACTTTTATTGCACTTTTTTGGAATGGCAGCATATTTATTAACCCCTTTTTGCTAATTAATTGTTGCATATGTTCACTGCCGTTCCCTACTTTATGTATTTATGTAACTTTTTCCCTCTTTCCCTTCTTCAAAAGTTGGGAGGTATGCTCAAGGAGGCCAAAAACTTTGCTAGTATGGGCCCTAAAATTCCTCATGGCAGCTCTGTGTGCGGTGCATGTACTTTTTTCAGCATATTGGATGATATATCCCCTTTACTTGGATCAGCACTCTTCCGATTTGGCACAGGTATTTTAAATTAACAGGAAGCTGCAAGAGGGGTTCTGCCTATTTTTGCTATCAGTTCACAGCCTGAGAGCTTGTGAAGGATAAGTTTCATGGCTCCTTTGACTTGGTGTTAGTTCTGTGCGGCGGCCATTGCTGCTGTGGTTTTGTGCTTGTGGCACGGTGCGGCCAGGAGTTATGGGGACTCAGTCTTGTAGCATGGGTGCTGTGAGGAACCAAGCTGCCTGCCCTGATGCTGCATTGTCGCTTTGATGGCGGTTAGCCTACGACACTGCTCCTTAAAGGCTATAAAACATTTTCACATTGCGTAGGTTTCCTCCGAGTTCTCCAAATTCCTTACTGCACACTCCAAAGGCATACCGATAGGGAATTTAGATTGTGAGCCTTGATGATGTCTGTGAAGCGCTACGGAATATGATGATGCTATATACGTGAGTAAAATAAATTAACCCTGAACACAAAGTTTGTGCACATAAAAAAAAAGGTTGTGTGCACCGACCCGAAGGTAAAAACGAGAATAAGATCCTCCTTTATTCCTCTTCCCCCTTGAAAAAGTAGTAAATACCTCTTGCGGGGAACTCCCCTGTTAGGGGTTATTCCCATCTTAAGTTGCCATCATATATCCAAAGGTGAGATTACAACTTTCGGATCATTGGGTCTACGAAAAGCTCCTTTGGAGCGGCCTTTATTAATTCTTTCTGAAACTGCCAGAGGTAGCAGAGAACATACAGGCTCAGACATCTCATCTTATTCCATACAGAATAAATGGAGCAGTGACATACATTTGACCATCACTCCATTCTGTCAAGGAATTTCATAGGCAGATTTTTTTTTTATCAATTTGGATCCTTTGGATAGAGGATAGACCTTAATAATAAGAATCCTCACCTTTAAGTCTCTGCTCAGATCTGCATTCTGTAATTCCAATATTCTACTCATTCATAGAAGCAGAACATGCTCATTTATATTATTGCAGGATCTATGAAATGACTGCCAATGCTGCCGGATGAACTCTATGAACTGATAAAAGGGTCCGTCAGGCTCTGTCTTCCAGAAAACAATAATTCTGCTTCAAATCTGATGATTTCTCAATGGAGACTCCAGCACAGATGTGATCAGAGACTATCATATAGGATTCATAGGAGTAAGCCGTATCTTCAGAATCTAAATGCAGGTTGTATAGTCCATCTGCCGTAATATGACATTTCCAAGGCTGCCATGTTAACGTATAATCCCCTCTGTTCATTATCAGCATTCCACTTACATCCTCGTTATCATTGCCTGTGTAATTCCAGTCTCTGATATGGCCCTCTGTATCTTATAAATGATTAACCGTCTCTCTTCATAACTGCATGTTGAGAAATATCCATCCTTCCATTTCTAGAAAGGTTACGTAGCATGTTTGCTGACTTTCACTGTGATATCCAATTATGGATTCTAACTTACTTCTGTGAAGTCTATGACGGAAGTAAAGTGCATCTATATTTTTTAGGAACAATCTCAATCGTCACTAATTTGCCCTTTTCATTGATGTAGAAGATATTTTAAAGAGGGATCACAAGACAAGCACCTATGTAACTACGAGTGTCGAAACCTCCTGTATAGCAATGATGCTGCGTGCAAGTCTAAAAGAGTCCTTATCTCTAGTTGCCATGCCAATGACGTCTAACCACCGGATGACGTAGCCTGGATTTCTCTCTTTTATAAACAGGACATGAATGAGTTTCTTCTGTGAGATCTATGCCCTCAAACATCACTTTTCAATGAATTCGAGCAGATGATGTTGCTCAACACAACTCAGATTTCTTTGAAGGGAGCCGTAGAAGCCCTGATCACCAGGAAAACATTCACCATGAAGAAGTCACCAACTATGATATCCAGCAAGAAGCAAAATATTTATCACATTGTCATGACACCAGACCGCATCCCAAAGTTCATCATACCTTCCTTAGATGTGGAGCATATTCTTCTTCACACGGAAGACATCGATAGAAAATCCACAAATCATCCAGAATCTTTGTCACCACGAACAAGAAGAAGTCACTCAGAATCAAACATCAAAAAAGTTGAATTATTAAGAGGAAGGAGTCTTTGCAGGAAAGCTTCCGATTACTTATCTGGGGAGTTTGACAAACTTGTAGATCATTCTGACCCATCTACAAGGGCTGCTTTATCTTTGCCTCACCTCTCCAAAATCAAGACTCCATATGGATTTTTAACTTTAGGAGAGAGTCCAAATATGAGAAGAAAAGAGTCCCTCTATTTTGATATTGACCCAATACAATCCCCAGCAGTTTTGTCCATGAAGAACTTCTCCAGATCAATCACAAGAAACACCATAAATCCTTTTAAAAAGCAAGTAACTTGTGTAGCATGTCCCAATACACCTAAGAAACCTTCCAGGTCAGTTTCTTTGGATGTTCTTTGCTGTACTACAGCTAGTTCCTCGCTGTCCCCATCAAATGACTTGGAAGAATGTTCATCAAAGTGTGTAAAGAAAAAGTTTAGACTTTTGAAGTGGAAGCACTTTACTGGAGGAAGATACTTTGGATGCAATGGAGAGAACAAGGAAAAAGTCCCTGTAATGGTTGGACGAACCAGAAGTAACCCAATTGCCTGACTTAATGGTCTGTCTAGTGAAGACAGCCCCTTGTACAATTAACCTTTACTCTCTAAATTTAAAAACCTGGAGTTTTCTCAAGTATTGGTTCTTAACCATGGATGACCATCAGTGTCCATCGATTTACAAGGACTTTTCATTATGAAAGTGGGTAATTGTGATTTTGGAGGTTCCAAAAGATTGACCATTTGAGTTCAACTTCCCACCGTTTTTAAGAGTATAAGCGTATTAGACATTAATATTTGCAGTCCTGATGTTTTTGTGAAGGTAAGATCAGAAGTCTTAAAGGCTTAACTTTTACAAAAATTGTAAAATGTTTGTTATTTATCCTCTATTCATAGGACAAGAACAAACTTATTGATTGCTGGGGGTGCAACCAGAGAATAGGGCTTTGCAGACCAAAATACAATTCTCAGCCTTTTTGACAGTCCCATACACAATGATCAGAGTAGGAGGTGTGTATGCTTGACCTCCACTCCATTCACATGGTTCTCTGAAGAGCTCACTGAATGGGATCCGGGACAGTCCAGAAGTTGGACTCCTAGCAATCAGCAAGTTACCCTCTATCCAAATCTTACAAGCAATGTAATAACTGAGGATGATATATAGCAAAAAGAAGCAGTATAATGTAAATGTATGAACTTGCAGTATTATATGTATATAATTACTTATTCTATTTATTCTTCATGTCTTTTCTTGTTTCGTCAGTTATTTACTTGAGTTTTTTAATTTAACTGGACCCTGAATGTACAGTATTTAAAATCATTGTTGTTTTATTCTGTAAATGTGACCAAAACCTGTATTTTTCTTGCATAAGCCCCTCCAAAATGGGTCTGAAAATAATTAACAATGAGACAGCAAAAATGGACGCCTGAATGAACATTCCATAAAATATATTGTTGGATGTTGTGATAATCAATGTATATAATTATAACAAATACAAATGTGTTAATGCACCTGTATGTAATATTAATAATTTTCAATTAGTTATATTTTCAATTATCATTCTTTTAATATTACTACTGTTCCTAATAATGTCATATCAAGTATTACATTATTTTTTATTATTTTTGCTGTTGTATATTTTACATTGATGTTTTTTGCTATTGAACATGATGCAGCACTTTAAATATTTAAATAAATATTTGACATGGGCATGGTTTCATTTTTTTTCTACTACTTTTAATAAATTGTCGTGTACTGTAAGCTATAAAATTGTAAGGCAAACTATAGAGCGTTCTTCTTCTTTAGAGTATGTCTTAGAGACCGGAATACCCGATTTTGAAGCAGCAGACGCTTAAGCAAAATACGAATGCTGTTTTTCCCAAAGCATCTTTTTTTGTCTTCCTTTTGTACAGGTTTAGCCACCGGCATCTTGTTATTAGATTTTAAATAATAGTAAAAAACTACTAAGTTATGGGTGCACCTGTGGATAAATGGAACTTGAACAACTACCCTATTTTTCGGACTATAAGATGCGCCAGACCATAAGACGCACCCCAATTTTTCAGAAAGAAAATAGGGAATAAAATTAATGGATCAAATGGGGGTCTGTCTTACAATCTGAATTCAGCTTATCTGGGGGGACATTGGCAACGCTGGTGAAGTGGGGTCACAGGAGGTGTTTTCTGGTCCGGTGATGATCTGAGTTCCATCTCAGGCTGGTGCGGCAGGTTCGTCCCTCGCACCACTGAGCTCCACTGAGCACCGCTGAACCTACCTGGGCTGTGAGTCAGATCATTGTCCTGCAGCATTGGACCACCAAACACCTCCTCTTCCCATCCCAAGAGCCCCAGAATCGCCTGACTCCTGCTGCCGCCACACTCTTGGTAAGTACATTCGGACTATAAAATGAACCCCCATTTTCCCCAAAAAATTTTGGGAAAAAAGTTTGCCTTATAGTCTGAAAAATACGATAACTGTAGAAAAAAATATTAAAAATTAAAAAAAACACACAATGCATTTTGGCTGCATCCAGCCATCATGGTGCTGGATGTGACTGAAACACGTTGTGTGTTTTTTCTATTTTTAATAAACATTTTTATTGTTACTTATCCATTATTCATTTATCAATGGGAGCGCCCATCACCTGACACTTTTTCTGTTGATCATGCTCTGCCGGAACTTTTCTTGGAGGAAATTCTTGCAGCATACCAGGTCACCTGGAACCATGTGAAACACTTCTTACACGTTACATGAATTTGTGCCTTAGATTGTACAACTCTATCAGGTGTTACATTTTCCATTTATATCTTGGCTATAATAGTTTAATTCTTACTATGCTTAGATAGGGCTACTTTCTTTCCCATTCTCTTAAGGTAACTCCTTATTCAGAACACATATAAAATAATGGCGACTTCTAAGCAAACACCGTCAGGAGAACCATCACGTCATTTCTTTCAGCTGCCTCATGTCTTTGTAGCCTAAACCTGTTAAAAAGAGCTACAAAAGACTGGACAAAGAAACAAGTCGCTTTGACATTGCTGTGCATACAGAATGTTTATTATTTTTAATGTTTATTGAGCCCTTTTCCAGACGGTTACAGGTGCAAGAAAAAAGGTTTGCACAAGCCCCAAGTGCATGTGTGCACAAACCTCAAGGGCATGTGTGCACAAACCTTAAGGGCACGTGAGCACAGACCTCAAGGGCACATGTGCAAAAACCTCAAGTGCATGTGTGCACAAACCTCAAGGGCACATGTGCACAAACCTCAAAAGCACGTGTGCACAAACTTTAAGGGCACGTGTGCACAAACCTCAAGCGCACATGTGCACAAACCTCAAGGGCACATGAGCACAAACCTCAAGGGCCCATGTGCAAAAAACCTCAAGCGCATGTGTGCTCAAACCTCAAGGGCACGCGAGCCAAACCTTGAGGACACGTGTGCACAAACCTCGAGGGCACATGAGCACGAACCTCAAGGGCACATGTGCACAAACCTCAAGCGCATGTGTGCACAAACCTCAAGGGCACATGTGCACAAACCTCAAGCACACGTGTGCTCAAATCTCAATGGCATGTGAGCACAAACCTCGATGGCACGTGAGCACAAACCTCGAGGGCACATATGCACAAACCTCATGCGCATGTGTGCACAAACCTCAAGCACACGAGTGCACAAACCTCAAGTGCTCAAACCTCAAGGGCACATGTGCACAAACCTCAAGCACATGTGTACTCAAACCTCAAAGGCACGTGAGCACAAACCTCAAGGGCACGTGTGCACAAACCTCGAGGGCACATGTGCACAAACCTCAAGCGCATGTGTGCACAAACCTCAAGGGCACATGTGCACAAACCTCAAGCGCACAAGTGCACAAACCTGAAGTGCTCAAACCTCAAGGGTACGTGTGCACAAACCTCAAGGGCAAATGTGCACAAACATCAAGGGCATGTGCGCACATGTTTTTTTTTAGACACCGATGTATCCACTCAGTTTTTGAAGCAGAAGACTCTTCAGGAAAATGCTGGCAGTGTTTTCCTTAAAGCAATTTCTTATGCATCTTCTTTGGTGTCTTTATGGTTCTTTTTGCCGTCCTAGTTTTTTTTTTTTAAATTCGTAGATGTGAGCTGCCCCATCACATAACATTGGTCTGAGTGTGATCCCTTATTTTGTCAAATCAGGTTCGATAGAAAATACAGTGGTGTGAGCAAGCCGAAAGACTAAACATATGCACATGAAGTTGTTTTAACAATGCAGTGCAAATCTTAATCCTAGTTTAGAATTTTTAAGTGCTTTTTCAGGCGTCTTTTTCAGACGGTATTCGCTTGAAAAATTCACTGTGTGCATATACCCTTAGACCATAGTATCCTGATGATTAGATAAATAAAAGGTGTTTCACTGCTGAAACCTTTAGTGATCAACTTTGATCTGTAATTGTGTGTTCAACCTCTCTTCAGCACCACCAGAGGAGACATTGCAGCATTACATTGTTCTCTTTGCAATTAATATCGGTCTGTGTGATACTTGGATGCGCAGGTCCTCCAGGACAAAACACACTCTCAACTGCTGATAATACATGAATGTCAAGCACTCTATAAACTAAAATTTCCGTGAGAGAGCTAACCCTTTAATTCAGATAATTATCAAAGTGGATTATTATTATCACAAGCTGGATGATGAGACTAATGACACACTCCACAACTGCACCATTATTTTTTGTTTCTTATAGGTCTGATTTTATATCACTGATAAAAAAGTTAAAAGCTTTTATATACTACTTTGCTTTTTTTTTCTTTGCTAATGAAAGATTACACTGTTATACAACATGAATTGCATTGAAAGGTATACCTTTTTGGAGACTGTGGTGTTTTACCAAATTGTTATGTATGTTGCCCTATGATGGCTTCATGCAGTACCATACAGAGGGAAATTCACCCTCTGACGTAAATTAAGCTTTGTAATAAAACTTATTAGTTAAAAGTGACATTTTCCATCATCCCGCAGTTCCTCTTCTTCTGTTTGTAGGTTCTCTGTAAAACCTACTTAAAGAAGACCTGTCGCTTGCTCAAAAAGTTAAGTCAAACACGTCGTAAAAATTCTTCAGCTCCCCATTCCTACCTCTCTTTTTTTTATTTTGCCCTGCATCACTCCATTGCAGATATTATTAATATTATTATTATTATTATTATTATTTATTTATATAGCACCATTGTATCCATGGTGCTGTACATGAAATGGGGTTACATACAAAATGCAGATATAATCTATATTATTATTATAATACATTTTTTATAGATCCATTTATTACATGACACTTTTCATGTGAAAAGGGAGCAAATATAGACAAATACATTAAACATGAGCAAAAAACAA
Source organism: Ranitomeya imitator (assembly GCF_032444005.1). Lineage (NCBI taxonomy): Eukaryota > Metazoa > Chordata > Amphibia > Anura > Dendrobatidae > Ranitomeya > Ranitomeya imitator. The sequence goes on along the minus strand of NC_091282.1, from coordinate 59,936,846 downwards.
GGCACTAACAGGTACAGAAGGAGGGATGACCCGGCCCACGAGGGCTCACAGTCTGCAGGGGATGGGTCAGGATACACTAGGAGAGGGTAGAGCTGGTTGTGCAGTGGTTCAGCAGATTGAGGATCACTGCAGGCTGTAGGCTTGTCAGAAGAGGTGAGTCTTCAGGTTCTATTTGAAGGTTTCTATGGTAGGCGAGAGTTTGATGTGTTGTGGTAGAGAGTTCCAGAGTATGGGGGAAGCACGGGAGAAGTCTTGGATGCGGTTGTGGGAAGAAGAGATGAGAGGGGAGTAGTGAAGGAGATCTTGAGAGGAGCAAAGGTTGCATGTAGGAAAGTAACGGGATACCATGTCACAGATGTATAGAGGAGACAGGTTGTGGATGGCTTTGTATGTCATAGTAAGGGTTTTGAACTGGAGTTTCTGGATGATAGGAAGCCAGTGAAGGGCTTGGCATAGGGGAGAGGCTGGGGAATAGCGGGGAGATAAGTAGATTAGTCAGGCAGCAGAGTGTAGGATGAATTTGAGTGGCGCCAGAGTGCTAGAGGGGGAGGCCAGAGAGTAGGAGATTGCAGTAGTCAAGGCGGGAGATAATATGGATGTGCACTAGTGTTTTTGTGGTTTTGTGGTCAAGGAATGCGCGAATCCAGGAAATATTTTTGAGTTTGAGATGGCAGGAGGAGGCAAGGGCTTGGATATGTGGCTTGAAAGAGAGGGCAGAGTCAAGGATCACCCCGAGACACCGAGCATGCAGGACTGGGGAAAGTGAGCAGCCATTGACATTGATGGATAGGTCTGGTGGAGGGTAGAGTGAGAAGGGGTAAGATGATGAATTCTGTTTTGTCCATGTTCATTTTTAGAAAGCTAGCAAAAAAGGCCGAGATCGCAGACAGACAGTGTGGTATTTTGGTGAGTAAGGAGCTGAGGTCAGTTCCATATAGGTAGATCTGCGTGTCATCGGCATAGAGATGATACTGCATACCGTGGGATTCTATGAGCTGTCACAGGGCGAAGGTGTAGATGGAGAAGAGTAGGGGTCCTAGAACAGAGCCTTGAGGAACACCGACAGACAAGGGATGAAGAGAGGAGGTGGTGTGGGAGAGGGAGACACTGAATGTTTGGTCTGTTAGATATGATGAGATCCAGAATAGGGCCAAGTCTGCAATGCCAAGAGATGAGAGGATCTGTAGCAGAAGGGAGTGGTCCACAGTGTCAAAGGCAGAAAACAGGTCCAGGAGAACAGAGTAGTGTTGCTTGCTCTTGGCAGTTAGTAGGTCACTGGTGACTTTAGTTAGTATAGTTTCAGTTAAGTGATGGGGTCAGAATCCAGTTTGGAATCAGTCAAAGAGGGAGCTGGAGAAGAGGTGGGAGGACAGTTCAAGATGGACATGTTGTTCCAGTAGTTTAGAGGCATAAGGAAGAAGAGCTATTGGGCGATAGCTAGACACAGAGGATGGGTCGAGGGAGGACTTTTTGAGGATGGATGTGATCTTGGCATGCTTGAAGGATGAGGGGAAGACACCTTTTTTGAGTGAGAGGTTGAAGAGGTGTGTTAGGGTTGGGATGAAGTCCATGGCAAGGTTAGGGATGAGGTGGGACGGGAGCGGGTCAAGCGTGCAAGTGGTGAGGTGTGATCTTGACAGGAGGGTGGAGAGCTGATCTTCTGTCATGGTGGAGAAGCTGGTTTTGGAGGAACAGGGTTGAGCAGCTAAGAGGGGTATTGGGCGCTGCGGGCCAAAGCTTTCTCTGATTGTATCGATCTTCTGTTTAAAGAAAGAGGCAAAGTCTTCAGCAGAATTGAGAGGGGAGGGAGGAGGTGCAGGGGGATGGGGTAGAGAATTGAAAATGTTGAAAAGATGTTTAGGGTTGTGAGACAGGGAGGATATGAGAGATGAGAAGTACGTTTGTTTTGAGGCAGTGAGCGTGGACTTGAAGCTGGCGAGGAACTGCTTGTATGCAGTGAAGTGGTCAGCAGAGCAGGATCGGTTCCATCTCCGCTCAGCGACCCTGGAAGCCTGTCTCAGTTCTTTGGTCAGGCTGGTTAGCCAGGGCTGCCTGTTGATTGTATGAGCTTTGCTATGCATGAGAGGGGTGGCCGAATCGAGTGTTGCTATTATTGTGGTGTTATAAAAAGTGGCAGCAGCATCTGTATCATGAAAAGAGGCTATGTCTGTAAGAGGGAGAAGGGACTCAGAGAGTGATTGTAAATTGAGGTGTTTGAGATTTCTGTGAGAATGAGTGAGTTTGTGGAGTGGGGGTTGCACACTAGGAGAGGAGAGGCAAGAGAATATCAGTTACCAATGTCATAATTTTTCTCAGCACTCATAGTTTCTCAGCACTGATAGTTTCTTAGAAAAATATGCACACGGATGCTGTTTACTAGGAGATACTCCCTCTGACTGCAGATCCCCCACTTCAGTTGCATCAATTTCTACAAAAAATGGCTGAGTGACATCAGGCTGTATAAAGATTCATGCAGATGCAAAATATCTTTTTAATGTATCAAAAGCCTCCCAGGCCAGATTGAAGCAATTGGAAAAGTCTGTCCACTTCCTGGTCATAACCGTCAAAGGTTTGGCCACCACGGAAAAACCTTTGATGAACTTTTGGTAATAGTTGGCGAAATCCAAAAACCTTTGTAAGGCCGGCGTCACACTCAGCGTATAAAAATACGGTCCGTAATTTACGGCCGTAATACGCAGAAAAGTCCCCAAAATAGTGGTCCGTATCTCCTCCGTAGGCAGGGTGTGTCAGCGTATTTTGCGCATGGCATCCTCCGTATGTAATCCGTATGTCATCCGTACTGCGAGATTTTCTCGCAGGCTTGCAAAACCGACATGCGGATATACAAGGGATCCATGTGCTCAAAAAATAATAAAAACATATGTACTGTCTATGTACAGTATATATATATATATATATATATATATATATATATATATATATATGTTAGTGAGACACATATATATATATATATATATATATATATTAATATTTCATCCAGCGCGAGATAGCTTAAAAGCCGGTAATTCAATTGCCGGCTTTTGCTATCTCCTTCCAAAACCCGACATGATATGAGACATGGTTTACATACAGTAAACCATGTCATATCCCCATTTTTTTTGCACATTCCACACTACTAATGTTAGTAGTATGTATGTGCAAAATTTGGGCTTTCTAGCTATTAAATTAAAGGGTTAAATGGCGGAAAATAATGGCGTGGGCTCCGTGACTGTAAAAACCCAGCAAATGAATGGAAACTAGGTCAATGACCTGTAGTTACCTTCATTCGCGGTGTGGCACCCTGTGCTGGATGTCCTTCGAGCGTGGGAAAAAATCAGAAAAATTCCCAGGCTCGAGTTCATATGAGGACAACCAGCAGAGGGTGCCTCACCGCGAATGAAGGTAACTACAGGTCATTGACTTAGTTTCCATTCATTCGCTGGGGTTTTACAGTCAGGAGCACAGCTGCATTATAGCAGAGCTCCTGGCTGTAAAAAAAATTAACCCCTTCAGATGGATTTACATCGTGGGACGTGATAGATCCTCGGAAGGTATGGATATTGTTGGTTTATTATCTTTTCTTTGTCACAGAGCGAGGGTTTTCAGGTGGATTACCAGAATAATAAAATATTAAAACAACATGTGTTTTTATTTCATTAAAAGACTTTTTAATAATGTGTTTGTGTTTTGTTTAACCATTTCAGACTATTGGATTAATAATGGATAGGTGTCATAATTGACGCCTCTCCATTATTAATCTGGCTTAATGTCACCTTACAATAGCAAGGTGAAATTAACCCTTCATTACCCCATATCCCACCTCTACACGGGAATGGGAAGAGAGTGGCCAAGTGCCAGAATAGGTGCATCTTCCAGATGTGCCTTTTCTGGGGTGGCTGGGGGCAGATGTTTTTAGCCAGGGGGGGGGCAATAACCGTGGACCCTCTCCAGGCTATTAATATCTGCCCTCAGTCACTGGCTTTACTACTCTGGCGGAGAAAATTGCGCGGGAGCCCACGCCAATTTTTTCCACCATTTAACCCTTTAATTTAATAGCTAGAACGCCCAAATTTTGCACATACACACTACTAACATTAGTAGTGTGGAATATGCAAAAAAAAGGGGGATATGACATGGTTTACTGTATGTAAACCATGTCACATATCATGTCGGGTTTTGGAAGGAGATAGCAAAAGCCGGCAATTGAATTACCGGCTTTTAAGCTATCTCGCGCTGTATGAAATATTAATATGTATACATATATGTGTCTCACTGACATCTATATATATAATTGTCTAAGGGTTTTTTCGTCTGTCTGTCTGTCTGTCTGTCTGTCCTGGAAATCCCACGTCTCTGATGATGTCATAAAGGACGTAGACATCCCGCGTCTCTGATTGGTCGAGGCCGCCAGGTCTTGACCAATCAGCAACGGGCACAGCGACGATGATGTCATAAAGGACGTAGAAATCCCACTTTTCTGATTCAGCGACGGGCACAGTATCGACGTAGATGTCATAATGGTTGCCATGGCGACAATGATGTCATAAAGGTTGCCTTGACCAATCAGCGACGGGCACAGTCTGCCGCGAATTCTGGAATCATCATTGTCCATATACTACGGGGACATGCATATTCTAGAATACCCGATGCGTTAGAATCGGGCCACAATCTAGTATCTATATATATAATTGTCTAAGGGTTTTTCCGTCTGTCTGTCTTTCTGTCTGTCTGTCTGTCTTTCTGTCTGTCTGTCTGTCCTGGAAATCCCACGTCTCTGATTGGTCGAGGCCTGGCGGCGATGATGTCATAAAGGACGTAGACATCTCATGTTTCTGATTCAGCGACGGGCACAGTATCGACGTAGATGTCATAATGGTTGCCATGGCGACGAATATTCTAGAATACCCGATGCATTAGAATGATGATGTCATAAAGGACGTAGATATCCCGCGTCTCTGATTCAGCGACGGGCACAGTATCGACGTAGATGTCATAATGGTTGCCATGGTGACGATGATGTCATAAAGGTTGCCTCGACCAATCAGCGACGGGCACAGTCTGCCGCGAATTCTGGAATCATCATTGTCGATATACTACGGAGACATGCATATTCTAGAATACCCGATGCGTTAGAATCGGGCCACAATCTAGTATATATATATATATATATATATATATATATATATATATATATATATATATATATATATATAATTGTCTAAGGGTTTTTCCGTCTGTCTGTCTGTCTGTCTGTCTTTCTGTCTGTCTGTCTGTCTGTCCTGGAAATCCCGCATCTCTGATTGGTCGAGGCCGCCAGCGACGATGATGTCATAAATGACGTAGACATCCCGCGTCTGATTGGTTGAGGCCGCCAGGCCTCGACCAATCAGCAACGGGCACAGCGACGATGATGTCATAAAGGACGTAGAAATCCCACGTTTCTAATTCAGCGACGGGCACAGTATCGACGTAGATGTCATAATGGTTGCCATGGCGACGATTATGTCATAAAGGTTGCCTCGACCAATAAGCGACGGGCACAGTCTGCTGCGAATTCTGGAATCATCATTGTCCATATACTACGGGGACATGCATATTCTAGAATACCCGATGCGTTAGAATCGAGCCACAATCTAGTATATATATATATATACCTATTCTATGTGTACACATTTATTCTACCTATTCTATTGTAAGCTGTCAGTGGGATTTTACTGTACACCACACTGGATTGCCAGATTTTCTCTCTAACACCGCTGCGTATTTCTCGCAAGTCACACTGCTTGTCCGTGTGTAATCCGTATTTTTCTGGCTTCCATAGACTTTCATTGGCGATTTTTACGGATCAGTAAAATACGTCAGATAGGAGCTGGGGCATAGAGAATAATTGGGCCGTGTGTAATGCGTGTTTTACGGACGTATTTTATGCGCTCATACGTCCATAAAACTCGCTAGTGTGACGCCGGCCTAAGGCTTTTAAGTCCTTAGGAAAATCCCAATACAGTACCTCCCGGATTTTCACAGGATCCATGCGAAAACCAATGCACAATAAAAGACAACCTTGAGAATAGATCTTCTGAACCGAGAACATGCATTTTTCAGGTTTGAAAAAATAATTTATTGTCTCTGAATATCTGAAGGACCTGCCTGACAAATACCTGATGTGACTCAAGGTGAGGTGAATAAATCAAAATGTCATCAAGGTAAATTACAACAAACCTATCTGCGAGGTGACTAAAAATATCATTAACAAAAGGGTGAAAGATGAAGGGCGCATTAGTCAACCCAAATGGCATCATGAGGTTCTCACAGTGTCCCTCAGCGGTATTAAAGGCTGTATTCCGCTCATCCACCTCCTTGATAAGAATGAGATTATAATCCCTCATGAGGTCTAATGTATAGCGCTGCGGAATATGTTGGCGCTATAGAAATAAAATTATTATTGGCTAAGAAAACCTTTTGGCTGCTACAATATGATTAATGTGCCCCCAACACATCCGGTTATCCACCACATTTGTATCCTTCAAAAGAAACCTGAAAACCCACCTCTTCAAAGAAGCTTACAGCCTGTAATGACCACACGGCCACCTCAACACCATTGGAGCTACTGCAACCCTCGACCTACTGTCTCCTTCCCCATAATCCTGTAGAATGTAGGCCCAAAAGGGCAGGATCCTCTTCCCTCTGTATCAGTCTGTCATTGTTAGTTTTGTTTACTGCAAGTGATATCTGTATTTTGATGTAACCCCGTCTTATATACAGCACCATGGAATTAATGGTGCTATTTAACCCCTTCACCCCCGGAGCTTTTTCCACTTTTTCATTTTCGTTTTTTGCTCCCCTCCTTCCCAGAGCCATAACTTTTTTGTTTTTCCGTCAATATGGCCATGTGAGGGCTTACTTTTTGCGGGACGAGATGTACTTTTGAACAATACCATTGATTTTACCATGCCATGTAACAGAAAACGGGAAAAAAATTCCAAGTGTGATGAAATTGCAAAAAAAGTGCAATCTCACACTGGATTTTTGTTTGGCTTTTTTGCTAGGTTCACTAAATGCTAAAACTGACCTGCCATTATGATTCTCCAGGTCATTACAAGTTCATAGACACCAAACATGTCTAGGTTATTTTTTATCTAAGTGGTGAAAAAAAATTCCAAATTTTGCTAAAAAAAAAAAAAAAAAAAAAATGCGCGGTTTTCCGATACCCGTAGCGTCTCCAATTTTCATGATCTGGGGTTAGGTGAGGGCTTATTTTTTGCGTGCCGAGCTGGTGTTTTTAATGATACCATTTTGGTGTAGATACGTTCTTTTGATCGCCCGTTATTGCATTTTAATGCAATGTCGCGGCGACCCAATAAACGTAATTTTGGCGTTTTGATTTTTTTTCTCGCTACGTCATTTAGCGGTCAGGTTAATCCTTTGTTTTTATTGATAGATCGGGCGATTCTGAACGCGGCGATACCAAATATGTGTATGTTTGATTTTTTTTAAATTGTTTTATTTTGATTGGGGAGAAAGGGGGGTGATTTGAACTTTTATATATTTTTTATTTTTTTTATATTTTTAATCACTTTTTTTTTTAAATTTTGGCATGCTTCAATATCCTCCATAGGAGGCTAGAAGAATGCACTACTCGATCGGCTCTGCTACATAGAGGTGAAGTACAGATCACCTCTATGTAGCAGAAATGCAGGGTTGCTTTGAACGCCGACCACAGGGTGGCGCTCAAAGCAATCGGCCATCAACAACCATAGAGTTCTCAAGGAGACCTCTGGTTGTTATGGCGATGCACTGCTGACCTCCGATCATGTGACGGGGTCAGCAGTGCGAGGAAATCCGGCCGCGCGGCCGGGAGCGCTAGTTAAATGCCGCTGTCAGCGCTTGACGGCGGCATTTAACTAGTTAATGGGCGCGGGCGGATCGCGATTCCGCTCGCGCTCATTGCGCGCACATGTCAGCTGTACAAAACAGCTGACATGTCGCGGCTTTGAGGTGGCTCACCGCCGGAGCCCACCTCAAAGCAGGGGATCTGCCAGCTGACGTACTATTCTGTCAGCTGGCAGAAAGGGGTTAAATAAATAATAATAATAATTAAAGAGGTCCAGGTCCAGGATGAGAGATTATATGCATTCTGGATTGTGATCCTATTAAGTTTGCAAAAGTCAAGGCAAGAGCATACGAATGCCAGAAAAAAAGACTGGCACATCCAAACTAGTGTGAATAGGTGCATACCAGGAGCAGCTACCTCCATATATAATATACAACAAAAGGTTGCACTCTATCATGCCAAAACACGTCAAATATGAAATACATGAAATTTGAATAGCAAAATTGCTTTTTGAACATTAGGAAAACATTTTTTATTTTTTTTGAGACGCTTAGCACAGAATTTGGCAAAATAGTGTGAGCCCATCAACCATCGTCAAGGTGGTCTCATTAAACTGATGGGTACCTGACCTCCCTGTCCAAATGTGAACACTTACCGAAGGCTAATGTCTGCATGCTTGGGTGAATATGGACACCTCTCTCAGCAAAGCCTACATATGGGTTGGCCGGAACCAAATGTGAATAGATGTAATTAAAAACCAGATGGTGAAGGGAGGAGTGCGCAGTCAGTAAGCTAACATAGAAATGACAGAAAAAAGACTGGCACATCCAAACTAGTGTGAATAGGTGCATACCAGGAGCAGCTACCTCCATATATAATATACAAAAAAAGGTTGCACTCTATCGTGCCAAAACACGTCAAATATGAAATACATGAAATATGAATAGCAAAATTGCTTTTTGAACATTAGGAAATTTTTTTTTTTGAGACGCTTAGCACAGAATTTGGCCAAATAGTGTGAGCCCATCAACCATCGTCAAGGTGGTCTCACACTATTTGGCCAAATTCTGTGCTAAGCGTCTCAAAAAAAAAAAAAATTTTCCTAATGTTCAAAAAGCAATTTTGCTATTCATATTTTATGTAATTTCATATTTGACGTGTTTTGGCATGATAGAGTGCAACCTTTTTTTGTATATTATATATGGAGGTAGCTGCTCCTGGTATGCACCTATTCACACTAGTTTGGATATGCCAGTCTTTTTTCTGTCATTTCTATGTTAGCTTACTGACTGCGCACTCCTCCCATCACCATGTGGTTTTTAATTACATCTATTCACACTTGGTTCCGGCCAACCCATATGTAGGCTTTGCTGAGAGAGGTGTCCATATTCACCCAAGCATGCAGACATTAGCCTTCGGTAAGTGTTCACATTTGGACAGGGAGGTCAGGTACCCATCAGTTTTTTTAATGAGACCACCTTGACGATGGTTGATGGGCTCACACTATTTGGCCAAATTCTGTGCTAAGCGTCTCAAAAAAAAAAAAATGTATGATTCAATATAGATTGAATTTTCCTTTAGCAAAAGTTCTTGTCTTTACTAACTTTAATACTTCATAATTGAAAAATTTAAGTTTTATGGTTTGTGACACAATGAGAACACACTGCAAATACAGTGAAGTATATACCATAAATTAATTTCAGGCTTGATGTATGCACAGAATTTTTTTAATTTCCATCAATGACATGTGCAAGGCACACTGGAACACCCATTCAAATAATAATGAATATAATTTATACCCCTGGGTTCCTTACAGAAGCACTCATATCAAAATTGTTATCTTCTTAATATATTGCAATCATATTATATAGCACTATGTACTTACAATTGCTCATTTTGTCTTTCTACTCAGCTAAATCTTTTCCATTAGGTCTTTGACATCAGGTGATTAAAAACCTATGAGCTGACTCTTTCTAATCTCTATGTAGAAACAGGAGGTATTTTTTCCCTGTATGACTCATGAGTCACTGCAAAAGTCCATGGGGTGGAGTGGAGCAGCTGGGTCAGGAGCTGAAGAGGGGAATGACTCATGAAGAGAAAATACAGTTCTATTTCTTACATAGAGCAGTGAAAAGAGAATAATTAACTGAGTAGAAAAGCAAACTGTGCCATTGTAAGTACACAGTGGTATATAATATGTTGACTGCAATTTATTAAGGGGATAAAAAGTTTGATGGGGGGAGTGCTTCTTTAAGGCATAATAAAATGGATCACTGATACTCGGCTCAACAAAGAAGACATTAAAGGGATTTTTTTTCCACTACATTTATCACCAACAAGATACAGGATCAACTGGATGAGAGAGAAATGTCGGGTCATTCAAGATATTACCACGAATCCCCCACACAATTCTAAGAATGGGGTCTCAAAGTGCCCAATGTGAATGGGGTACTGATCACCTCTCTGTTTACATCTAATGGGTAGTAATGGACGAACCTGTGGATGTTTGGGTGCAGCAGAATTGGATAAACATCTAAAAGAAGTTCGGTTCGGGTGAGAGAATGATACCTGAACCCAAACCCAAACCCCATTCAGATGAATGGGGGTCCTGAACATTTGTTTTTTGTCACTCTGTCATGACATCATGTCAAACACGGCTCTGATTGGTGGTAAGATCGTTGGTGCTGGTCAAAGAGCTGTGGTTCCCATGGTGCTAGAAGACAGCGTGCGCAAGCAAATGTGACCAGCAGTAAAAAGGTTACCTCTGTTCACTGAGTACAACTGCCATCAGTCTATGCCGGCTGTCGCTTATAACAGCGAGAGTAGGCACCACTGATTAGGGTATTCAGCCGACGCTGTGCACTGTAAATAAATGAATTAAAAATAAAATTACATGTGGTCTCTTCTATTTTTGATAACCAGTGGAGACAAAACTGTCAACCCCCGCTGTCAGCTTAATCATGGTTGGTTATTAAGAATATAGGAGTACCACATAATTTTTTAAATTATTTAAATAATTTTTAAAAAGCGGTGTGGGTTCCCCCCATATTTGACAACCAGCTAAGCCAAAGCACACAGCTGGGGGCTGGTAAGGGGACATGGATATTGCCCCCCCCCCCCCAACCTAAAAATAGCAGCTCGCAGCCACCGGAGAAAAGGAGCATGTATCAGATGGCCTATTCCCTTGTGCAGTGGCAAGTGGAGTAATATTTGAGAGGTTGATATCAGCTGTTTTATGGCTGCTGACATCAGGCCCACAATGGAGATGTGTCTATAAGACATCCCCATTTCTAACCCCATAGTTAGATTGTAAAAAAGACACAACCAGAATAAAATCATTTAATTGAAATAATGACACGGGCTCCTTTATTTGAAATCAAAATAAAAAGGCACAGTTATACTCACGTTACGTCTAATCCACAGATGCCCATGTCCCTCGGAAAAAAACAGAATAATAAATAATCAATATTCTCACCTTTACGCCTAATCCACCGATGACCATGTCCCCTGTAAAAGAAGAAAAATAATAAACAACCTTATCCCTCATGTGTTCGATGTGAAGATAACCCATACTGTCCCACTTCCTGTTTTAGAGTATTTTACATAATAGCTTTTTCTTCTGGTGGTGGCACTACCACACTAAGCCCTAAAATAAACCTAATTGTAAAAATCATCCAGAAATCATAATCATTTCCTAATAATTTGTTTCATATTTGAATGGTAATTCTTAAATAGACTTACTCCAATATATACATGTTGGGCAAAGGGAGGAGCCTCCTGGTGTAGTCAGTTGTCTCACGGCCAGACACATGATTGTAGAAAAGAGAGGAAATAGGACTGAGGTCAGACAGAATTTTATTTTTATCTATTTCATAGTGTCACTTGCAAAAAAATCTAAGTAAAATACGGTACATTATGGAAGTATTTGCTTTGATATTATTTTATATTTTGCGCTTTTTTTTTTACATTTATTGTTAATGTGATGAGATGACACAGACCTTTTATTTGTGTGGGATGAAAGCAATATTCTTATATAACAATACTTGCTTCCTGTGGAAATTAACTTTATGTCCTGACAAGTGACAGATTTATGTAGCAATAGGTTGACTTTAGATAAGTAAGCCGGTTTTCTCTGCTGCATCCTTCCATAAAAGAGTTCTCTGGAATCCCATTGGACCAAATTGTCAAAAAGTGATTCCAAACTCTAAGGATTTTGTTTGTTATGGTCATTTTAATTATTTTTTGTGCAACTGGTTAATTATGCTTCAGTGATTTCTGGGCCATAGAATGTAAATGGGAGGCGATAAAGCTTGACCTTTATATGAGGTTTATAATGCATTTTATCAGAAAGTAAATATGGAAGTAATAAAGATACAGACCATAAAAGAGAAGCAGCAGTAATCACATTGATGAATATTTGGGGACTCTTGAAGTCAGACACAAATTTGATACATTCAGCAAAGATCTTTATTTAATGATTAAGCAGGGATAAGAAAATTATCTCCAGCTTTGATGATTGTAATAATTTTCAGATCATTAAGTTACTCATAAGAATAAGGAATAAAGAATATTTTTCACAGTTGCTTCATACATAGTACAGAAATGTTGTCCTTGGTGGGATTTGAACCCAGGGCTACAGGGCTGCAGTGACCTAGGCGGGAGACCCTGTAGTGGACGTGTTGAAAAAGAGTCAGACCTGACAGATGGTATGGGTGCAAGGGAATTGCAATGCCAGATTGACCGCCAAGGGTACGGGTGGTCTGACAAGGGGTCATCTCTATTAAAAGATGTGACGGATGATGGGTATCTCACCCAAAGGGGTGTGTCTGAACACCTAAGATGTTTGTGTGTTTGAGAACCTGCGGTGATGTCACGATCACCTGACTAGCCATCTGATAGATACCTTGGTGTGGTTACAATTATGTAATGGAGATGTGTTTGGCACATGGGAGCGAGTGCTGGCTAGTCTGAGCCAGAGCAAGGAGGCCTGTGAAATACCTCCGGAGTGGACGGTCTGATAACTGTGAGTCATACTGACCAGGGTCAGTGAGAGGCATCTGTGGGATACCTCTGAGGACAAGAGGTATCCGGGAACCTGTGTGGCCGACACCAACAGGTAACGGACAGGGATGCATGTTATGCTGACCGGGGTCAGAGAGAGAGAGAGAGAGACTGTGTTTACTCTGTAGGATACCTCTGAGGATAAGAGGCATCCGGGAACCTGTGTGATGGATGCCAACAGTTAATGGACTGTAATTCGTGTTATGCATTGGGGTCAGTGAGGGACTGTGGTTCCACTGTAAAGACGAATATGTACAGACTGTGTTCAGGCTGTTGCATACTACCAAGTTCCTCCGGTTGCGGTCTATGCTGATGTCGAAATAAACCAAATAGACTGTTTTTGTAAGAAAATCGTGCCTGTGTGCATTTATCCTGTTGCCAAGCGAGTGTCCCCCAAGATATGCAGTAAGCGCGATCTTACTATATATATATATATATATATATATATATATATATATATATATACAGTACAGACTAAAAGTTTGGACACCTTCTCATTTAAAGATTTTTCTTTTTTTTATGACTATGAAAATTGTACATTCACACTGAAGGCATCAAAACTATGACTTAACACATGTGGAATTATATACTTAGCAACAAAGTGTGAAACAACTGAAATTATGTCTTACATTCTAGGTTCTTCAAAGTAACCACCTTTTGCTTTGATGACTGCCTTACACACTCTTAGCATTCTCTTGATGAGCTTCAAGAGGTAGTCACCGGAAATGGTTTTCACTTCACAGTTGTGCCCTGTCAGGTTTAATAAGCGGGATTTCTTGCCTTATAAATGGGGTTGGGACCATCAGTTGTGTTGTGCAGAAGTCTGATAGATACACAGCTGATAGTCCTACTGGATAGACTGTTAGAATTTGTATTATGGCAAGAAAAAAGCAGCTAAGTAAAGAAAAACGAATGGCCATCATTACTTTAAGAAATGAAGGTCAGTCAGTCAGAAAAATTGGGAAAACTTTGAATGTGTCCCCAAGTGCAATGGCAAAAACCAATAAGCACTACAAAGAAACTGGCTCACATGAGGACCGCCCTAGGAAAGAAAGACCAAGAGTCACCTCTGCTTCTGAGGATAAGTTTATCAGAGTCACCAGCCTCAGAAATCGCAGGTTAACAGCAGCTCAGATTAGAGACCAGGTCAATGCCACACAGAGTTCTAGCAGCAGACACATCTCTACAACAACTGTTAAGAGGAGACTTTGTGCAGCAGGCCTTGGTAAAATGGGGGCAGTGTTCTGGATCACTGCGTTGAGAAACAGATGATGGTGTCTCCACGTTGTTGGATGTTTTGATCTCTCCGAGGTCATTCATCCATATCTTTATAGTCCTTTTACTAGGCACATCTCCTATTAGCCAGTTTCCTACTCCACACTGATGAGGGGCAAATACCCCGAAACAGCTGTCTGTGGATGGATACCATGTTTTGGCATAGGTGGTTTTCCTTTTTGGATGCTGCCCTTCCCATGGTTGTTCCTTCCCTGTGAAAGACCTGGCTATTTATTGCTTGCGTTGAGAAACACATGATGGTGTCTCCGCTGCTTTTCTACATGCATTTGCATATTTCCCATAAGGGATGGGGGCAGTGTTCTGGATCACTGCGTTGAGAAACACATGATGGTGTCTCCGCGGTGTTGGATGTTTTGATCTCTCCAAGGTCATTCATCCTTATGTTTATAGTCCTTTTACTAGGCACTGCTCCTAATAGCCAGTTTCCTACTCCACACTGATGAGGGGCAAATACCCCAAAACAGCTGTCTGTGGATGGATACCATGTTTTGGCATAGGTGGTTTTCCTTTTTGGATGCTGCCCTTCCCGTGGTTTTTCCTTCCCGGTGAAAGACCTGGCTATTTATTGCTTGCGTTGAGAAACACGTGATGGTGTCTCAGCTGCTTTTCTACATGCATATCCACCCGAGGAACGTCTGCTGGTTACACTAAGGTACGTTCCAAATCTAAACCAATGACAGTCCAAATTTTGGGTGTTCTGACATGTATTTTTGGGGTATTTTCCCTTCTGTCTTTAGCGTAACCACACCTTAAATAGAATAGATAGTACATTTTTTTTTCTTACAGATTTCTGGCAACCGGAGAGAGTTTATCATCCCTCCACTTCCAATACCGGCTTGGAATATCCACCCTGTCCAGAATAGTTGCGGACACCTGCCGGGCATTGTGGATTGTACTCAGGGATGAGTTTATATCCCTACCCACCTTGGACATGTGGCTTGAAATTTCTGAAAAATTCTGGAGTGTGTGTGATTTCCCCAACTGTTTGGGAGCGGTTGATTGAAAGCACATCCGCATTATAAAACCAGCCAGAACAGGATCGGAGTACTTCAATTACAAAAAATATTTTTCTGTTGTGCTCATGGCAATAGCCGATCCGGACTGTCGCTTCATCGCCGTGGACATTGGAGCTTTTGGCCGTGGCAAGGATTCCCAGACTTTTAAGAACTCTGATATGGGCCGGCGTGTTTATGGCAAAAATTTTAATTTTCCATGGCCACAACCGCTCCCCAATACTCAAGGTCCATCGATGCCATTTGTTATGGTTGGGGATGAGGCCTTTCAGATGTGTGAAAACCTACTGAAGCCATATTCCAGTCGGGACTTGAACCACACTAAAAGGATCTTTAACTACAGACTGACCAGGGCCCGAAGAACAGTGGAGTGTACCTTTGGCATTCTAGTCTCAAAATGGCACATTCTTGCATCAGCCATTAATCTAAAAATGGAGACAGTCGACGAGGTGGTCAAAGTCTGTGTGGATCTGCACAATTACATCATGGCTAAGGAGTGACCCAACATTGAACTGGATGAACCAGTTGCACACCCACTGCCCCATTACCATCATCACCCACTGCGGTCAACTGCTGAAGTTGGTCACATGTGGGACCAATTTTCTCCCTTTTTTGATTCTGATATTGGACGTGTGTCATGGCAGGACAATGTTGTGTAAATGTCCTGTTGTAATTTTATCTGTACCAGTAATTTTCTTAAATGTTAATAATATTTCTCCTTAATAAACTTTTTTTTTTTGTTGTCTTGACCGTGTCTCCTATATATTTCCTCTAGAAACCAAGGCTGTCCTCAAGCTAGCAGTATTTGGTCTGTATTTAATATCAGTATTTGTCATCCAAAACCAGGAGTGGGTGCTAAAGGCTGAGGTGCTAGTTAGGTTAATATTATAAATTACCTCTAATTGTTCCACTCCTTGTTTTGGCTTACAAATACTGATATAAAACACTGACCACAGACTGCTAGTGTGACGGCAGCCATGTTGCTTAGTGGTAAGCTTGTTGACGTCATTGCACCCTGATTCTGTTCTGCAGTATCCATTGGACACAGACTGAAGAGACAATGACTGTCATACAAAACAGATCTACACTCATCAAGTCAGGTGTCAGAAATAATGAATTCATGATGCACATATAACAGCCTCATGAATTCACTATTTCTGACACATGTTCAGGTGAGCATAGATATGCCGTGTATGACCACCATCGTCCCTTCACTTTGTGTGGAATATTACGTACACAGAAGAGAAAATGGAGGTTATACAAGACAGTTCTCTACTCACCAGGTCAGGTGTCCTAACTAATGAGTTTTTGGACACCTGACCTGTTGAGTATAGTTCTGCATTGTATTTCCGCCATTTTCTCTTCAGTCTGCAAAACTAGTCACAGACTAAAGGAAGAGATTATGGAGATAATACATGAATTATTTTTTTGGCCCACCTCATATCTCTATACTAAAGACACAAAGCTGCAGTCATTTATTTGCTAACTACTGGAGCTATGATGTGGCCAAAAAATTAAGTGTTTGGTGCACGGTGTGTGTTGACAGCGGCGAAAGACACAATAAACCACACATAATTGGGGGCAAAAAACAATATTTTTTTTTTTTTTACACAAACTTTTAATTTAACTACGCCTGCTTGGGGTAGAGTGATGTAAACGGGGGGTGTGAAGCAGTGAGGCCTGGCTAACAGTGGACGACGCAGGGGTGGCAGGAGAAGGGGCAATGAAACTTGAGGGGTCTGGTAGTTCGGGGATAGGGCATGACACATGAGAGGCTTGAGACGCACTGGATGGGTGAGACAAACCAGACATTACAGACACACTGGGAGGTAAAGGGGGAGGAATAATAAGAGTTTGCTGTTTTTTTTTTTCTTTCCTTTCTGGGATTCTGGGTTCTGGGAAGCCTCGGAGGACTAATTTGTCATGGCATGGTGTTGGTGGGTGACCTGTTAGGGTCCGGCTGCACTGTGCCAGAGTCTTTAGTGCTCGTAGAGCATGCAGCCATGCCAGAGTCCATAGTGCTCATAGAGCGTGCAGCCATGCCAGAGTCCATAGTGCTGGTAGAGCATGCAGCCATGCCAGATTCCATAGTGCTTGCAGAGCGGAAGGCCATGCCAGGGTCCTGCTGCATTGTGGTGGTGGCGGTACGGAAGGCCATGCCAGGGTCCTGCTGCATCGTGGTGGTGGCGGTACAGAAGGCCATGCCAGGGTCCTGCTGCATCGTGGTGGTGGCGGTACGGAAGGCCATGCCAGGGTCCTGCTGCATCGTGGTGGTGGCGGTACGGAAGGCCATGCCAGGGTCCTGCTGCATCGTGGTGGTGACGGTACAGAAGGCCATACCAGGGTCCTGCTGCATCATGGTGTCAGTGGAGGAGGTTCAAGCAAGAGCAGAGGTTGTCATGGTGGTGGGGGTGGGCTGTCCAACAGCACTCGGCATGGTGGTGGTGCTGTACTGGTGTCCGTCAGTGCTAGGAATAGAGGTGGCCGTGCAGTTGTATGCAGCAGAGGTCGGCATTGAGGTTAATCGTGACAGTGAAGGCACAGGTGGATATTCCGCCACTGTCTGCTGAAAATACTGACTCTGCTGCATAGTCTGCATGTAAGCAGCATTGCAGGCCTGCATGACACTAAGCTTGAGATCAGGAGTAAGGTGTTCCGACATGCCCTGCTCAATTTGGTTAAAAAAATGATGTGCTGGCCTCTGGAGGTTGGCTTTTACTTGGTCAAGGCTTTTGGTGACCGCCTGGATACGCGTATGCATGTGGCTAAGGGAAATATCCATTTGGTCTCCCAAAGCCTCAGTCCTTCGTGAAAAACCGAGCTCAAGTGCAAAAACTCTGGCATGAGGGACCTGTCTGATGCCCTCTGCCGCTGCCGGGAGGAGCCCCCCCAAAAAAGGGGCAGTGGCAGAGGACTGGGAAAGGGGAAGCCCTGATGGACCAGCTTCCTGGTCTCCAGTTTGTGTGGTAGGCCCACTTGCTGCAGCGCTGCAGGATGGCTGGGACTGGTCCGTGACTGTTTGATAAAGGACCGCTCAAGAACCTGGGCCAACAGTACTGCTCCATGTGCTGTGAAAAAAGGAAAAAATAAATTAATACCAAAAATTAGACAGACAACAACTCCTGTGGAATGGAAACATACAGATTATGGCAATACAACATAACCTAATGCACGGGATAAATACTTACGTTTTCTGGGCAAGGACCGGTCTTAAAAATGCCAGAACACGATGGTATTTGTACTTTCGGATCCTTGCTCCTGAACCACTGGGAACACAGTTCTCTTGACGCAGGTCCTTGTTGAAGCGGTCCTTCATCGAACTCCAACGTGTTTTGACTTTGGTCACTTTAAAAAAAAAAAAAACATAATGGTCAGAAAATGGACTTTTGCCCATGCTCACACAACTGTGTGTGATGAGAGAAACTCCTGAGAATTTCTTTCATCACACACAGTTGAGTGAGCACGGCCAAGGTCTCTGCTGCTTCACACTGCAGTGCAATACTTACCAAATGAATTTCGGACCCGAGTCGAAGCATTGTCCCAGCCATCCCACATCTCTTTGGCCACCTCATTCCATAGGCGCCGGATCGTCACGTTGTTTCAGTGCAGTGGATCCCGGGTGTCCCACAACGGGACTCGCTCCTGGACCAGGGAGATGAGGAGGTCATTTTCTATGAGGTCTTCATTCCATTCTGGAACCTAATAATTAAATAAAGACATTAATATTGGATACATTAACATAAGGAAAAGAAAGAAAACAGAGGCTGAGAAATGGCATGAATAAGGAAAGTCAAGATACAAAAGTAGTCCAGAAGAGAATTTAAAAAAAAACAGTAAAGTACAGAAAGGAAGATTAAAGAATACAACAGTGAGGATACAGCAGTCAGCCTTGTATACGTACACGCTGCCACGCGACCTTGACTCCGCTGCTCCTGCTTAGTCTCTGCCGCAGTAGAAGAAGTGCTCTAAAAAAATGAAAAAAACCAAAAAATTGTCATATGTGTAGATTTGACAGTGAATACTTACCAAGCTGAGGAGGCGAGTACTCACTTCACTGACATGTTCTATTTCAGAAGGCCCAGGACGTTGCTCCTCATCAGAAGAAGAAGACATTCTGATGCATGCAGAAAGAAATGGCAGAAATTAGGACAAATAGAGACAGAAAATAGAAAATAAAGGCATTGGCTAGGATATACTCACATTGTTCAGGGGCTTGTTTTCTCAAAGGTGCTGTGGTCTGTATGCTCTGCTTGGCTGTCTGCTGAGTAGTGACCTGCAAAGGTCCACTATCTCCCTTTATCACCTTGTATGTGGGGGGTGGCTTATCAGTGTCTAGTGCAACGCATGCGTTCACGAACACAAGCAAACGCATGTGCTTGTAAACGCATGCGTTCACATATACAGCAATGCGTTTTTGTGGTGCATTCCTTACGCAATCGACCGCATACGTTTATAGGTGGCAAATTGACGCCTCTAAAAAATTACTACACGTAGCATTTCCGCAGACGACGAAACGACGTATGCGTCATCAAACGCGTCCAAAAGCAAACGATCGCAGACACATGCGTCCCTAATGTTAAATATAGGAATACACAACGCATGCGGATATATGCAGAAGAAACGCTGCGGACACAACTGCAAATGTGAAATCGGCCTAAGTGATATCTGTAATTTGTATGTAACCCCCTCTCGTGTACTGCACCATGGAATCAATGGTGTTATATAAATAAATAATAATAATCTATACACACTCTATCCCTCTATCTTTTGCCATTCATAGAAAACACAGGCGTCAAGTGGCTTATGCAGTTTTGATGGTCCATCTTTTCTGGACTCCTGATGATTCCCATCTTAGAGGGGAAAGGCTTCAGGACCACAATTATGAGCACCTGTTAAGGGAAGTACATCTGTATCTCCAGTTGTTTTACAATGCTGTTAGTCAACTCAATTTAGTGATAACCAATTTGTCAGGATTTCCCACCCCGCTCCCACAATTCGTCACGATTCACACCATGACCGTCACCCCTACGTCACGGGTCGGGGTGACTTTGGGCCAACAGACGGCTATCACATGTGCAGGGGGGCTTATTTTAGTTATCCCTCCACTGCTAACAATGTGATGAAAAAACACCCACAAGGCTATTGACCTTTTAGTTCCCAGCAGGGGCTTATTTTAGGTATCCCACTGCTTTTCAATATACCACAAACTGCAGGTATTTATGTATATCCCGCTTACAGTTCCACTTAACACTTGCAGCTCTCTGGCACCCCCTTACTCTCAGGTCAGATTAGGTACTGCACCCTGGGTAATTGGTCGCTCGACAGGCTGCCTGCTATGTACTGGCTAGTGGGCACGCTGCAGCGACGCAATAAACTACTCCCACTCAGGCAGGAACAATAATTATCAACGCCACAGTCGTTACAACATAATCCACAAAGTCAGCACACTATCGCTGCCACCAGCTTCGATTAAACGGGTTCGAAGCTAACCCAACACAACAGTAGCGTATTTCCCTTCAGAAGACTTAGAGTACGGTTTTTAGAGCATGGAGAATGAACTAACATATAATATTTTATCCCATAAAAATTAGGCAGTGCTTTATCAAAAATATTTTATAAAGATGTTACAAATGAGACAATTGCAAATATGTACAAGGGTAATTATGAAATAAACAGGGATTAAATGAGAAAAGGTAACACTCACATGTTCAAAGCATGGCATGCCATGGACTATAACCCCCACAATGGATCTGCCCCCATCCACCTTCCCTACAGCTCCTACCCAACATCCCCACAGTCCCTATCCCTATTGCATTTATACACTTGCTTTGGCAAAACTGATTTGTATTTGGTCCTGCCAATAAAGCTTCTTTGAATCTTGATAGCCACCTTCAAATTCTGAATATGCATCTAAAACCATAGCATGTGAACAGGCTGCATTTAAACACATGTATATTATTCCAATTCACACAGGTCATTGAGTTATTTTGATTGGGATACACTATTACAGGGATACACTCTTATACTTGTGCGGCTGGTTATTTATCTATTTTTTGATGGAGGTGCACGTAATTTGTATACTATCAATTTAAAATCTTTTATTTGTACCCATATGATGCATCTATTGCTGCATAAGGAGACTACTGATTTTCTGTGTCTTATGAACTATCATGGCTGTGTTTCTTGTAGTAGAATCTGTGCTCTAAGAGTAATACACCTATCTACGGTCATCATAGGTGCTCTCAGAGCTAGACGAGCAGGAGCCGGGGCACCTTCACTTGCACTACCTATTCAGGTGTCAACTTCCGTGGATAGGTAGGGCTCATGATTTAAGGCCCAATAGGTAGTCATGGGTAAACCTGTGGATGTTTGGGTCCAGCGGATTCAGCTGAACAGTTAAAAAAAGATTTGGTTCGTGTACTAAAACAGTACCCAAACCCGGACCTCGTTCAGATATATGAGGGGCTCGAACATCCGTTCCTTGCCATGCTGTAATCCGCACAACATCACGTCAAACACTGGCTCTGATTGGCAGTAAGATCCTTACCATCGGTCAGAGAGCTGCAGCACTCACGCTATTAGATAACCGCGTGAGCTATCAGCTGTGACTAGCGGTAAAAAAATTACCTCCAATCACCTGCTGCCCATAATAACAGTGAGAGCAGGTGCAGCTGGTGGGAGTATTTATCATCTGGCTCCTGCGCTATAGATATATAAATGTAAAAAAAATGATGTGGGGTCCTTCTATTTTTGATAACCAGCATATGGCAAAACTGACAGTTGTGGGCTTCAATCCTCGGCTGCAGCTTTATCATGGCAGGTTATCAAGAATAGAGGGATCCCCATGCAATTTTTTTTTAAATTATTTAAATAAATAACTAAAAATATGGCGTGGAGTACCCCCCTCCGTTTTTGACAACCAGCCAAGCTAAAGCAGACAACTGAAGGCTGCTATTCTCACGGTGCAGCGCTGAGCTCAGTGAGTTCACCGCAGTTCACCATGAGAAATTTCTGGCTGTCAAAAATGGTGGGAACTCCACACTATTTTTTAAATCATTTGATTTTTAAACTTATTTATTTATAGCGCAGGCACCGGCTGTCACCGAAGGTAAGCATTTTACAGCCAGTCACAGTTGCTGGCACTGTGACCAGCGGTAATGATCTTACCGCTCATGTTCTCATACACTTTATGCAGTATTAGCCCTCTGTGTCTGTACTGCTACATACTTAGGCAGGTAACTGGTTCATGCAGCTTTACATGAACACCTGAGCCTTACACTATAGCTGGTCCGAATAACTAAAGCAATTGTTACCATCCACCTCTCGTGTCTCCCCTTTTCCCCATAGTTTGTAAGCTTGCGAGCAGGGCCCTCACTCCTCCTGGTATCTGTTTTGAACTGTATTTCTGTTATGCTGTAATGTTTATTGTCTGTACAAGTCCCCTCTATAATTTGTAAAGCGCTGCGGAATATGTTGGCGCTATATAAATAAAATTATTATTATTATTATTATTATTATTACCGCTGATCGGAGCCATCAGTGTTCTCTTGCTGTCATGTAGATGACAGCATGTGAGGCACTCAATATACAGGGTGCCGAACCCAGCAGAAACACAGACTTCCAGGAGAAGTTCATGTTCGGGGTCAATTTTCATACAGTAGGTGTTCAGTACGGACCCCGAACTTTACTGTTCAGGTTCACCCATCACTACCTACAGGTAAAGTGTAGTGCCTATTTTGCCACATTCCACCCTTTTTATGTACCCTTATTGGATTATTATTATATTTTTTGTGTATATATGTTTTTTTTCTTTTTTCTCACCTAGCACTTTTTAATCTATACCCATTAAATTATTTGTTTTTTTTAATATTAAAGGTATCTTCACTTGTTTAACCCCTTAGGGACAGAGCCAATTTGGTACTTAATGACCAGGCCAATTTTTACAATTCTGACCACTGTCACTTTATGAGGTTATAACTCTGGAACGCTTCAACGGATCCCGCTGATTCTGAGATTGTTTTTTCGTGACATATTGTACTTCATGATAGTTGTAACATTTCTTCGATATTACTTGCGATTATTTATGAAAAAAACGGAAATATGGCGAAAATGTTTAAAATTTTGCAATTTTCAAACTTTGTATTTTTATGCCCTTAAATCAGAGAGATATGTCACGAAAAATAGTTAATAAATAACATTTCCCACATGTCTACTTTACATCAGCACAATTTTGGAAACAAATTTTTTTTTTGTTAGGGAGTTATAAGGGTTAAAAGTTGACCAGCAATTTCTCATTTTTACAACACCATTTTTTTTTAGGGACCACATCACATTTGAAGTCATTTTGAGGGGTCTATATGATAGAAAATAATGAAGTGTGACACCATTCTAAAAACTACACCCCTCAAGGTTCTCAAAACCACATTCAAGAAGTTTATTAACCCTTTATGTGCTTCACAGGAACTGAAACAATGTGGAAGGAAAAAATGAACATTTAACTTTTTTTTGCAAACATCTTAATTCAGAACCATTTTTTTTATTTTCACAAGTGTAAAAACAGAAATGTAACCATAAATTTTGTTATGCAATTTCTCCTGAATACGCCAATACCCCATATGTGGGGGTAAACCACTTTTTGGGCGCACCGCAGAACTTAGAAGTGAAGGAGCGCCGTTTGACTTTTTCAATGCAGAATTGGCTGGAATTGAGATCGGATGCCATGTCACGTTTAGAGAGCCCCTGATGTGCCTAAACAGTGAAAACCCCCCACAAGTGACATCATTTTGGAAACTAGACCCCTTAAGGAACTTATCTAGATGTGTGGTGAGCACTTTGAACCCCCAAGTGCTTCACAGAAGTTTATAACGTAGAGCCGTGAAAATAAAAAATCGTTTTTGTTTACACAAAAATGATCTTTTCGCCCACAAATTCTTATTTTCACAAGGGTAACAGGAGAAATTAGACCACAAAAGTTGTTGTGCGATTTCTCCTGAATACGTCGATACCCCATATGTGAGGGTAAACCACTGTTTGGGCGCACCGCAGAGCTTGGAAGTGAAGGAGCGCCATTTTACTTTTTCAATGTAGAATTGGCTGGAATTGAGATCGGACGCCATGTCGCGTTTGGAGAGCCCCTGATGTGCCTAAACAGTAGAAATCCCCCACAAGTGACCCCATTTTGGAAACTAGACCCCCCATGGAACTTATCTAGATGTGTGGTGAGAACCTTGAATGCCAAAGTGCTTCACAGAAGTTTATAATGCAGAGCCGTGAAAATAAAAAATATTTTTTTTTCCACAAAAAAAGATTTTTTAGCCCCCAAGTTATTATTTTCACAAGGGTATCAAGAGAAATTGGACCCCAAAAGTTGTTGTCCAATTTGTCCTGAGTATGCTGGTACCCCATATGTGGGGGTAAACCACTGTTTGGGCGCACGGCAGAGCTCGGAAGGAAGGAGCGCCGTTTTGGAATGCAGACTTTGATAGAATGGTCTGCGGGTATTATGTTGCGTTTGCAGAGCCCCTGATGTACCTAACCAGTAGAAACCCTCCACAAGTGACCCCATTTTGGAAACTAGACCCCCCAAGGAACTTATCTAGATGTGTGGTGAGAACTTTGAATGCCCAAGTGCTTCACAGAAGTTTAGAATGCAGAGTCGTGAAAATAAAAAATGTTTTTTTTTTCCACAAAAAAGATATTGTAGCCCCCAAGTTTTTATTTTCACAAGGGTAACAGGAGAAATTGGACTGCAATAGTTGTTGTCCAATTTATCCCGAGTACGCTGATGTGCCATATGTGGGGGTAAACCACTGTTTGGGCACACGGCAGAGCTCGGAAGGGATGGAGCGCCTTTTAGGAATGCAGACTTTGATAGAATGGTCTGTGGGCATTATGTTGCGATTGCAGAGCCCCTGATATACCTAAACTGTAGTAACCCCCCACAAGTGACCCCATTTTGGAAACTAGACCCCCCAAGGAACTTATCTAGATGTGTGGTGAGAACTTTGAATGCCCAAGTGCTTTACAGAAGTTTAGAATGCAGAGTCGTGAAAATAAAAAATATTTTTTTTTTCACAAAAAAGATATTGTAGCCCCCAAGTTTTTATTTTCACAAGGGTAACAAGAGAAATTGGACCCCTGAAGTTGTTGTCCAATTTATCCCGAGTACGCTGATGCCCCATATGTGGGGGTAACCCACTGTTTGGGTGCACGGCAGAGCTCAGGAGGGAGGGAGCACCATTTGACTTTTTGAGCGCAAAATTGGCTGTCGTGTTTGGAGACCCCCTGATGTACCTAAACAGTGGAAACCCCCCAATTCTAGCTCCAACCCTAACCCCAACACACCCCTAACCCTAATCCCAACCTGATCCATAATCCTAATCACTAACCCTAACCCTAACCCTTACCCCAAAACAACCCTAATGTCAACCCTAACCATAACCCTAATCAAAACCCTAAATCCAACACACCCCTAATCCTAATCTCAACCCTAACCTCAAACCTAACCCTAATCCCAATACACCCCTAATCACAACCCTAACCTTAACCCTAATCCCAAACCTAACCCTAATCCCAAGCGTAACCCTAATGCCAACCCTAACCCTAATACCAACCCTAATCCAAACCCTAACCCTAATCCCAGCTCTAACCCTAACTTTAGCCCCAACCCTAGCCCTAACTTTAGCCCCAACCCTAACCCTAAGGCTACTTTCACACTTGCGTCGTTTGGCATTCCGTCGCAATCCGTCGTTTTGGACAAGAAACGGATCCTGCAAATGTGCCCGCAGGATGCGTTTTTTGCCCATAGACTTGTATTGCCGACGGATCGTGACGGATGGCCACACGTCGCGTCCGTCGTGCACTGGATCAGTTGTGTTTTGGCGGAGCGTCGGCACAAAAAAACGTTCAATGAAACGTTTTTTTGTACGTCGCATCCGCCATTTCTGACCGCGCATGCGTGGCCGTAACTCCGCCCCCTCCTCCCCAGGACATAGATTGGGCAGCGGATGCGTTGAAAAACTACAGCTGCTGCCCACGTTGTGCACAATTTTCACAACGTGCGTCGGTATGTCGGGCCGACGCATTGCGACGGGCCCTTACCGACGTAAGTGTAAAAGAAGCCTAACCCTAAATTTAGCCCCAACCCTAACCCTAAATTTAGCCCCAACCCTAACCCTAAATTTAGCCCCAACCCTAGCCCTAACCCTAGCCCTACCCCTAACCCTACCCCTAACCCGACCCCTACCCCTAACCCTAACCTAACCCTACCCCTAACCCTACCCCTACCCCTAACCCTACCCCTACCCCTAACCCTACCCCTAACCCTACCCCTACCCCTAACCCTACCCCTAACCCTACCCCTACCCCTACCCCTAACCCTAACCCTAATTTTAGCCCCAACTGCTGTTCTCCTGCCGGCCGGCAGATGGAGACAGATGGCGGGCGCACTGGGCATGCGCCCGCCA
This sequence comes from Ranitomeya imitator, assembly GCF_032444005.1. Lineage (NCBI taxonomy): Eukaryota > Metazoa > Chordata > Amphibia > Anura > Dendrobatidae > Ranitomeya > Ranitomeya imitator. The sequence goes on along the minus strand of NC_091282.1, from coordinate 59,910,180 downwards.
TTTTCTTCTGCCGGCGGCCAGGAGGAGCAGCAAGAGGATCCAGGGACACAGGTGAGTATTGTAGGGTCCCCGAATCCCCCTATTTCTCTGTCCTCTGATGTGCGATCCCACCAGAGGACAGAGAATTACACTTTACTTTTTTTTTTTTTTTTTGCGGTCGCCGGTAAACAGTTAATTACCGACGATCGCAAAACAGGGGTCGCTAAAACCGACTCCCGATCATGCTCTTTGGGGTCTCGGCTACCCCCGGCAGCCGAGACCCCAAAGATTCTCCTGGTGCAAGCCGGCGGGTGCACTGCGCATGCGCCCACCATTTTGAAGATGGCGGCGCCCACCGGGAGACACGAGGAGCATCGGGGGAGCTAGGTGAGTATTGGGGGGCCACCTGGGACCCCTTTTCTCTGTCCTCCGATGTGCGATCACATCGGAGGACAGAGAAATTAAAAAGAGATCGCGTTTTTTTTTTTTTTGCGATCGCCGGTAAACGGTTAATTACCGGCGATCGCAAATGTGGGGTGGGTTAAAAACCCCCCGAATCATGTTCTCTGGGGTCTCGGCAGCCGAGACCCCGGAGAAAATCGGCCTCTGGGGGGCGCTATTTACTTTTTCCACAGCGCCGTTAATTAACGGCGCTGTGGTTTAAGTACCCTTAGCGGCCGCCGTTAAAAGGCGTATCGGCGGTCGCCAAGGGGTTAACTGACTTTTGAATCTTTCTATTCATTACAATTAGCTTAACCTCAATAAAAAATGATCAAAATGTCATACTTACCCCAAATGGTACCAAAAGAATACGGTTCTCCATGCACAATAAATAAATAAATAAATAAAGTTCTCAGCTCAATGTACTTAAAAATAAAAAAATAAAACATTCTCAAGAACTGGTGACATAAACCAAATTTTTTACACAGTTCTGAATTTTTGTTTTGTTTTCTCAGCATATGGAAACGTAGGGCAGTGCCTGATGTTACATAGCCCATAGGCATGCAGTAAATTTCTCTGGGGCAAGCACCCTGAATTGCCAAGCATGACAGGTGTGTAGGACTTGTAGTTAACCTATGGGAAGCCATGTTCTTCCAAACAGTCTTTGCTGCGGCAGCAGGCAGGGTTGGAATAGATTGTGCTAAGAGCTTGTAGATAGTCTTTGGTTTCCACAAGATGGACTTCAGCCGCTCTAGTTGTTGTTTTCATTCAAACTTGAGATATTTCCAATCCAAGGATGTCCCATTTGTAGGGAAAGGTGGAACGCTAGATGGCCCAGTGATATGATGACTGTGCTTGAGGGAATCTCTGCATCTGTGGGGAAGAATATCCTTTGGCATGGACAAGGGCAATGTTGGATGCATGGGCAGAATTTGGGAGTTGGGTAAATTTGTTGAACAGGGGGAAGAAGTATTTTCTTCCACCTTCTGACTGGCCTCTGGGGCATGTTCTCGCTCAGGCTTTGCTCCTGCCAATCCCTTGATTGAAATTAAGGTATAAATACCACTTTCTGATCTAGAAGCTGTGTTCATCCAAGATGCTAAGACATAGCAATCCAGACAAAATGGTACATTCATTGGTGGGAGAACATTAGAATTATGCTGGACACAAGTTGCATGTTACCATTGCTAACGTTTCTGATTCTACTTGAACTGTATCATCTCTTTGGTGAGTCTTTGAGCCAATGCTTCCTAGGAAAAGATGCAAAATAGCCTTTCTTCAGAATGAAGGAAAACATCCTAATTAGGGTTGAGCGAAACAGGTCGAACATTTTCAAAAGTCGCCGACTTTTGGCGAAGTCGAGTTTCATGAAACCCAATCCGACCCCTGTGCGTGGTCGGCCATGCGGTACGCGACTTTCGCGCCAAAGTCGCGTTTCAATGACGCGAAAAGCGCCATTTCTCAGCCAATGAAGGTAAACGCAGAGTGTGGGCAGCGTGATGACATAGGTCCTGGTCCCCACCATCTTAGAGAAGGGCATTGCAGTGATTGGCTTGCTGTCTGCGGCGTCACAGGGGCTATAAAGGGGAGTTCCCGCCGACCGCCATGTTACTGCTGCTGATCTGAGCTTAGGGAGAGGTTGCTGCCGCTTCGTCAGAAGCAGGGATAGCATTAGGCAGGGTCCATTAACCACAAAACTGCTTGTGCTGTAGCGATTTCCACTACCCAACACCACCTTCGGTGTGCAGGGACAGTGGAAGCTCCTTTTTTTTTTTTTTTCCTCAGCGCTGTAGCTCATTGGGCTGCCCTAGAAGGCTCCCTGATAGCTGCATTGCTGTGTGTACGCCGCTGTGCAAACCAACTGCTTTTTTCAAAGCACAAATCCTCTTGTTCCTTCCTTTCTGCACAGCTATCTTGTTTGTTTGTCCACACTTTTTATTTAATTTGTGCATCAGTCCACTCCTTATTGCTGCCTGCCATACCTGGCTGAGATTACTGCAGGGAGATAGTAATTGAAGGACAGTTCCTTTTTTTTTTTTTTTTTTTTTTTGTGGGAGATTAAGATTGACATTTCTGCTAGAGTGCCATCTCTGTCTGTGTCATCTCTCACTCAGTGGGCCATAGAAAGCCTATTTATTTTTTTGCTTGATTTGGGTTCCAAAATCTACCAGAAAAAATCACAACATCAATCAGTGGGAGAAAAATATTGGCCTCAGGGCTTGTGTGCCACTCCTTACTCCTGTGTGTGCCATCTCTCACTCAGTGGGCCATAGAAAGCCTATTAATTTTTTTGCTTGATTTGGGTTCTAAATTCTACCTGAAAAAATCAATAAATCAATCAGTGGGAGATTAATATTGGCCTTTGGGCTTGTGTGCCAGTCCTAAGCGTGCCATCTCTCTCTCTCTCAGATAGTGGGCCATAGAAAGCCTATTTTTTTGTTATTTTATTGGGTTTATAAATTTTCCCTGGAAAAAAAAAAAAAGTGGGAGATTAATATTGGCCTCTGGGCTTGTGTGCCAGTCCTGAGCGTGCCATCTCTCTCACAAATAGTGGGCCATAGAAAGCCTATTTATTTTTTTGGTTGATTTGGGTTCATAATTCTACCTGAAAAAATCAATCAATCAATCAATCAGTGGGAGATTAATATTGGCCTTTGGGCTTGTGTGCCAGTCCTAAGTGTGCCATCTCTCTCTCTCAGATAGTGGGCCATAGAAAGCCTATTTATTATTATTTTTTTTATTGGGTTTATAAATTTTCCCTGGAAAAAAAAAAAATGGGAGATTAATATTGGCCTCTGGGCTTGTGTGCCAGTCCTGAGCGTGCCATCTCTCTCACAAATAGTGGGCCATAGAAAGCCTATTAATTTTTTTGCTTGATTTGGGTTCCAAAATCTACCAAAAAAAATCACTAAATCAATCAGTGGGAGATTAATATTGGCCTCTGGGCTTGTGTGCCACTCCTGACTCCTGTGAGCGTCATCTGTCACTCAGTGGGCCCTAGAAAGCCTATTTTTTGTTTTATTTGTTTTCTAAATTCTCCCTGAAAAAATCATTTTATTTTCTTTGGTTTCTAAATTATTCCTGAAAAAATCATTTTTTTTGTATTTTTTTTTCTCCAAAGTCTCCCTGAAAAAAAAAAAAAAAAAAAAAATCTGTGGGAGATTCATATTGCCCCTTCTGCATGTGTGCCAGTCTTGACTCCTGGGTGTGCCATCTCTCTCTCTCTCCCCAATTGTGGGCCAAAAAAAGCCTATTAATTTTTTTGCTTGATTTGGGTTCCAAAATCTACCAAAAATAATCACTAAATCAATCAGTGGGAGATTAATATTGGCCTCTGGGCTTGTCTGCCACTCCTGACTCCTGTGTGCGTCATCTGTCACTCAGTGGGCCCTAGAAAGCCTATTTTTTGTTTTATTTGTTTTCTAAATTCTCCCTGAAAAAATCATTTTATTTTCTTTGGTTTCTAAATTATTCCTGAAAAAAATCATTTTTTTTGTATTTTTTTTTCTCTAAAGTCTCCCTGAAAAAAAAAAAAAAAAAAAAATCTGTGGGAGATTCATATTGCCCCTTCTGCTTGTGTGCCAGTCTTGACTCCTGGGTGTGCCATCTGTTGTGAGTTCTGTTTTTGGGCTCCCTCTGGTGGTTACTGATGGTACTGGGTGACTTGTCTTTCCTGGGTTTCTGGGTTCCACCTGTTCCATCAGCATATGGGAGTTTCCTATTTAACCTGGCCTTGCTGGCATTTCCTCGCCAGTTATCAATGTATCCAGTGTGTCTTGTTACCTCTGCTCCCTGCTCCTAGAACCTTCTGGTCAAGCTAAGTTTGGATTTTCCTGTTTTGGTGTTTTGCTTTATTTGGTTTTTAGTCCAGCCTGCAGATATGTGATTCTTGCTGCTGGTTGCTCTAGTGGACTGAAATTGCTCCTCATATACCATGAGTTGGCACATGAGTTCAAGTAATTTCAGGATGGTTTTTTGAAGGGTTTTTCGCTGACCGCGCAGTTCACTTTTGTATCCTCTGCTATCTAGCTTTAGCGGGCCTCATTTTGCTGAAACTGTTTTCATACTGCGTATGTGCTTTCCTCTCATTTCACCGTCATTATATGTGGGGGGCTGCTATTTCTGTGGGGGATTTCTCTGGAGGCAAGAGAGGTCTGTGTTTCTACTAATAGGGGAAGTTAGATCTTCGGCTGGAGCGAGACGTCTAGGATCATCGTAGGCACGTTCCCCGGCTACTTTTATTTGTGTGTTAGGTTCAGGGTCGCGGTCAGCTCAGGTTCCATCGCCCTAGAGCTTGTTTGTATCTGTGCTTGTCCTTTGGTGATCCCCTGCCATTGGGATCATGACAGTATAACCGGCCCACAAAGTGTTAATTGTATTGGCTGAAGTAGGAGGATAAGTAGTCTGAGGAAGTTTTTTTTTTTTTTTTTTTCCTTCTCTTTCCCTCAGAGTTTGCTGCCTAGCCTTATTGCAGCCTGGCTACTTCCTCCTCCTCTTAATCTTTGAATGGCTCTGATCCCAGCTGTTTATCATGGACGTCCAGAGTTTGGCTTCCAGCCTGAATAATCTTGCCACTAAGGTTCAAAATATACAGGATTTTGTTGTACATGCTCCTATGTCTGAACCTAGAATTCCTGTCCCAGAGTTTTTTTCTGGAGATAGATCTCGTTTTCTGAATTTTAGGAACAATTGCAAGTTGTTTCTTTCTCTGAAATCTCGCTCCTCTGGAGACCCTGCTCAGCAAGTCAAGATAATTATATCTTTCCTGCGGGGTGACCCTCAGGATTGGGCATTTGCATTGGCACCAGGGGACCCTGCGTTGCTTAATGCGGATGCGTTTTTTCTGGCATTGGGTTTGCTCTATGAGGAACCTAACCAAGAGATTCAGGCTGAAAAAGCTTTGTTGGCCCTCTCTCAGGGGCAAGATGAAGCAGAAATTTATTGTCAAAAATTTCGGAAGTGGTCGGTGCTTACTCAGTGGAATGAGTGCGCTCTGGCTGCAAAGTTCAGAGATGGCCTTTCTGAGGCCATTACAGATGTTATGGTGGGGTTCCCTGCGCCTGCTGGTCTGAATGAGTCTATGACTATGGCTGTTCAGATTGATCGGCGTTTACGGGAGCGCAAACCTGTGCATCATTTGGCGGTGTCGTCTGAACCGTCACCTGAGATAATGCAATGTGATAGCATTCAGTCCAGAAGTGAACGGCAAAAGTATAGGCGGAAAAAAGGGTTGTGCTTTTATTGTGGTGATTCAGCTCATGTTATATCAGCATGCTCTAAACGCACAAAAAAGGTTGATAAGTCTGTTGCCATTAGTACTTTACAGTCTAAGTTCATTCTGTCTGTGACTCTGATTTGTTCATTATCATCCATTTCCGTCGATGCCTATGTGGATTCAGGCGCTGCCCTGAGTCTTATGGATTGGTCATTTGCCAATCGCTGTGGGTTTAGTCTGGAGCCTCTGGAAGTCCCTATTCCTTTGAAGGGAATTGACTCTACACCTTTGGTTATGAATAAACCTCAGTACTGGACACAAGTGACCATGCGTATGACTCCCGTTCATCAGGAGGTGATTCGCTTCCTGGTACTGTATAATTTGCATGATGTTCTAGTACTTGGTCTGCCATGGTTACAAACTCATAATCCAGTCCTTGACTGGAAAAAAATGTCTGTGTTAAGCTGGGGTTGTCAGGGGGTTCATGATGATGCACCTCCGATTTCTATCGCTTCATCTACTCCTTCTGAGATTCCTGTGTTTTTGTCTGACTATCAGGATGTTTTTGAGGAGCCTAAGCTCAGTTCGCTTCCTCCTCACAGGGATTGCGATTGTGCTATAAATTTAATTCCAGGCAGTAAATTTCCTAAAGGTCGTTTGTTCAATCTGTCAGTGCCAGAGCATACTGCTATGCGGGATTATGTTAAGGAGTCCTTGGAAAAGGGACATATTCGTCCATCTTTGTCCCCTTTGGGAGCAGGTTTTTTTTTCGTGGCCAAAAAAGATGGTTCCTTGAGGCCTTGTATAGATTATCGTCTTTTGAATAAGATTACCGTAAAATATCAGTATCCTTTGCCATTGTTGACTGATTTGTTTGCTCGCATTAAGGGGGCTAAATGGTTCACTAAGATTGATCTTCGGGGTGCGTATAATCTTATACGAATAAAGCAAGGTGATGAGTGGAAAACCGCATTTAATACGCCTGAGGGCCATTTTGAGTATTTGGTAATGCCTTTTGGACTTTCTAATGCTCCTTCAGTCTTCCAGTCCTTTATGCACGATATTTTCCGTGAATATCTGGATAAATTTATGATTGTGTATTTGGATGATATTTTGGTTTTTTCTGATGACTGGGAGTCTCATGTTCAGCAGGTCAGGAAGGTGTTTCAGGTCCTGCGGGCCAATTCCTTGTTTGTAAAAGGTTTAAAGTGTCTCTTTGGAGTCCAGAAGATTTCTTTCTTGGGGTATATTTTTTCCCCTTCTACTATTGAGATGGATCCCGTCAAGGTTCAGGCTATTTGTGACTGGACGCAGCCTACATCTCTTAAGAGTCTACAGAAGTTCTTGGGCTTTGCTAATTACTATCGTCGTTTTATAACTAATTTTTCTAGTGTTGTTAAGCCTTTGACGGATTTGACTAAGAAGGGTGCTGATGTTGCTAATTGGTCTCCTGCGGCTGTGGAGGCCTTTCAGGAACTTAAGCGCCGGTTTTCTTCTGCTCCTGTGTTGCGTCAGCCAGATGTTTCACTCCCTTTTCAGGTTGAGGTTGATGCTTCCGAGATTGGAGCGGGGGCGGTTTTGTCACAGAGAAGCTCCGATGGCTCAGTGATGAAGCCATGCGCGTTTTCTTCTAGAAAGTTTTCGCCGGCTGAGCGGAATTATGATGTTGGTAATCGGGAACTTTTGGCCATGAAGTGGGCATTTGAGGAGTGGCGTCATTGGCTAGAGGGTGCTAGACATCGTGTGGTGGTCTTGACTGATCACAAAAATTTGATTTACCTTGAGTCTGCCAGGCGTCTGAATCCTAGACAGGCTCGTTGGTCACTGTTTTTCTCTCGTTTCAATTTTGTGGTTTCATACCTGCCAGGTTCAAAGAATGTGAAGGCGGATGCTCTTTCTAGGAGTTTTGTGCCTGACTCCCTTGGAAATTCTGAGCCCTCTGGTATCCTTAGGGATGGGGTGATTTTGTCTGCTGTCTCCCCAGACTTGCGACGTGCTTTGCAGGAGTTTCAGGCGGGTAAACCTGATCGTTGTCCGCCTGAGAGACTGTTTGTTCCGGATAATTGGACCAGTAGAGTCATCTCCGAGGTCCATTCTTCTGCGTTGGCAGGTCATCCTGGAATATTTGGTACTAGAGACTTGGTGGCCAGGTCTTTTTGGTGGCCTTCCTTGTCGAGGGATGTGCGTTCTTTTGTGCAGTCTTGTGAGGTTTGTGCTCGGGCTAAGCCTTGCTGTTCTCGGGCCAGTGGATTGTTGTCACCTTTGCCTATCCCGAAGAGGCCTTGGACGCACATTTCCATGGACTTTATTTCGGATCTCCCTGTCTCTCAAAAAATGTCCGTCATCTGGGTTGTGTGTGATCGCTTTTCTAAAATGGTTCATCTGGTACCCTTGCCTAAGTTGCCTTCCTCCTCTGAGTTGGTCCCTCTGTTTTTTCAGAATGTGGTTCGTTTACATGGGATTCCTGAGAACATCGTTTCTGACAGGGGATCCCAGTTTGTGTCTAGATTTTGGCGGACGTTCTGTGCTAAGATGGGCATTGATTTGTCCTTTTCGTCTGCATTCCATCCTCAGACGAATGGCCAGACTGAACGAACTAATCAGACCTTGGAAACTTATTTAAGGTGTTTTGTTTCTGCTGATCAGGATGACTGGGTTACCTTTTTGCCATTGGCCGAGTTTGCCCTTAATAATCGGGCTAGTTCTGCTACCTTCGTTTCTCCTTTCTTTTGTAATTCGGGGTTTCATCCTCGTTTTTCCTCTGGTCAGGTGGAACCTTCTGATTGTCCTGGAGTGGACATGGTGGTGGATAGGTTGCACCGGATTTGGAGTCATGTGGTGGACAATTTGAAGTTGTCCCAGGAGAAGGCTCAGCAGTTTGCTAATCGCCATCGCCGCGTGGGTCCTCGACTTCTTGTTGGTGACTTGGTGTGGTTGTCTTCTCGTTTTGTTCCTATGAAGGTCTCTTCTCCTAAGTTCAAGCCTCGGTTCATCGGTCCCTATAGGATCTTGGAAATTCTTAACCCTGTGTCGTTTCGTTTGGATCTCCCGGCATCGTTTGCTATTCATAATGTGTTCCATCGGTCGTTGTTGCGGAAGTATGAGGTACCTGTTGTTCCTTCTCTTGAGCCTCCTGCTCCAGTGCTGGGGGAGGGAGAATTGGAGTATGTTGTGGAGAAGATCTTGGATTCTCGTGTTTCCAGACGGAAACTCCAGTATTTGGTCAAGTGGAAGGGTTATGGTCAGGAGGATAATTCTTGGGTGGTTGCCTCGGATGTTCATGCTGATGATTTGGTTCGCGCTTTTCATAGGGCTCATCCTGGTCGCCCTGGTGGTTCTCGGGAGGGTTCGGTGACCCCTCCTCAAGGGGGGGGTACTGTTGCGAGTTCTGTTTTTGGGCTCCCTCTGGTGGTTACTGATGGTACTGGGTGACTTGTCTTTCCTGGGTTTCTGGGTTCCACCTGTTCCATCAGCATATGGGAGTTTCCTATTTAACCTGGCCTTGCTGGCATTTCCTCGCCGGTTATCAATGTATCCAGTGTGTCTTGTTACCTCTGCTCCCTGCTCCTAGAACCTTCTGGTCAAGCTAAGTTTGGATTTTCCTGTTTTGGTGTTTTGCTTTATTTGGTTTTTAGTCCAGCCTGCAGATATGTGATTCTTGCTGCTGGTTGCTCTAGTGGACTGAAATTGCTCCTCATGTACCATGAGTTGGCACATGAGTTCAAGTAATTTCAGGATGGTTTTTTGAAGGGTTTTTCGCTGACCGCGCAGTTCACTTTTGTATCCTCTGCTATCTAGCTTTAGCGGGCCTCATTTTGCTGAAACTGTTTTCATACTGCGTATGTGCTTTCCTCTCATTTCACCGTCATTATATGTGGGGGGCTGCTATTTCTGTGGGGGATTTCTCTGGAGGCAAGAGAGGTCTGTGTTTCTACTAATAGGGGAAGTTAGATCTTCGGCTGGAGCGAGACGTCTAGGATCATCGTAGGCACGTTCCCCGGCTACTTTTATTTGTGTGTTAGGTTCAGGGTCGCGGTCAGCTCAGGTTCCATCGCCCTAGAGCTTGTTTGTATCTGTGCTTGTCCTTTGGTGATCCCCTGCCATTGGGATCATGACAGCCATCTCTCTCTCTCTCCCCAATTGTGGGCCATAGAAAGCCTATTAATTTTTTTGCTTGATTTGGGTTCCAAAATCTACCAAAAAAAAAAACTAAATCAATCAGTGGGAGATTAATATTGGCCTCTGGGCTTGTGTGCCACTCCTGACTCCTGTGTGCGTCATCTGTCACTCAGTGGGCCCTAGAAAGCCTATTTTTTGTTTTATTTGTTTTCTAAATTCTCCTTGAAACAATCATTTTATTTTCTTTGGTTTCTAAATTATTCCTGAAAAAAATCATTTTTTTTGTATTTTTTTTTCTCTCAAGTCTCCCTGAAAAAAAAAAAAAAAATCTGTGGGAGATTCATATTGCCCCTTCTGCTTGTGTGCCAGTCTTGACTCCTGGGTGTGCCATCTCTCTCTCTCTCTCCCCAATTGTGGGCCATAGAAAGCCTATTAATTTTTTTGCTTGATTTGGGTTCCAAAATCTACCAAAAAAAATAACTAAATCAATCGGTGGGAGATTAATATTGGCCTCTGGGCTTGTGTGCCACTCCTGACTCCTGTGTGCGTCCTCTCTCACTCAGTGGGCCCTACAAAGCCTTTTTTTTTTTTTTTTCCTAAATTCTCCCTGAAACAATCATTTCATTTTATTTGTTTTATAAATTTTTCTGTAAAAAATAATTTTTTTTTAATTTTTTTTTTTTCTGAAGTCTCCCTTTTAAAAAAAACAAACACAAATCAGTGGGAGATAAATATTTACATTTGCGCTTCAGTGACAGTCCTGCGTGTGTGCCATCTCATTTGTTGCCACCAACAACAGAGTGTGTAACATTGTGGCTGATTTTCGTTGTGGTCTCACCCACCTGTAAAGGGGTAGCTAAATCATACTGAAGTTATAGCTCACCGTGTAAGTTGTGTGACAGCAACAAATACCGTTCGTTTGGTAACGTTTTTAAAACAATGAGGAAGTCTGGTGGAAGAGGTCGTGGCCGGGGGCGTTCATTGTCAGCTGGTAATGAGGGTAGTGGTAGTGGTGGAGCATCAGGTGGTCGTGGGAAAAAAAATATTGCACCTAAGTCTGGAGCTGTGGAGCCAGGTTCGTCGTCTGGCTACACAAGGCCTCGAACCCTCCCTTTTCTGGGAGTAGGAAAACCGCTTTTAAAGCCGGAGCATCAAGAGCAAGTTTTGGCTTATCTTGCTGACTCAGCCTCTAGCTCTTTTGCCTCCTCTCGTGAAACTGGTAAAAGTAAAAGCAGCGCGTCGTTAGTGGATATTCACGGTCAGGGACAAGTCGCTTCCTTGTCCTCTTCAGCAAAAACAACAACAGAGAAGAATGCAGCAGGCGACACAATGGGTTACTCCATGGAGCTCTTTACACATACCGTCCCTGGCTTAGAAAGTGAAGCAGTTAACAGTCCATGCCCATTACAAGTTGAATCTGACATGGAGTGCACTGATGCACAGCCACAGCCAGACTACTATGCTGGTCCTTTGACTCAGACCACAACATTGCCCTCGCAGGGTGCTGATCAAGAATCAGACCCTGATGAGACTATGTTGCCCCATCACGAACGCTATACCACCGACCGACACGGTGACACAGACGAAGTTGCACACGAGCTACAAGAAGAGGTAATAGATGACCCAGTTCTTGACCCCGATTGGCAGCCATTGGGGGAACAGGGTGCAGGCGGCAGCAGTTCTGAAGCGGAGGAGGAGGGGCCGCAGCAGGCATCAACATCGCAACAGGTTCCATCTGCCGGGCCCGTATCTTGCCCAAAACGCGTGGCAAAGTCAAAACCTGTTGGAGGACAGCGTGGCCATCCGGTTAAAGCTCAGTCTGCAATGCCTGAAAAGGTATCCGATGCTAGAAAGAGTGCAGTCTGGCATTTTTTTAAACAACATCCAATTGATCAGCACAAAGTAATCTGTCAAAAATATTCAACTACCTTAAGCAGAGGGCAGAATCTGAAAAGTCTCAATACAAGTTGCATGCATAGACATTTAACCACCATGCATTTGCAAGCTTGGACTAACTACCAAACGTCCCTTAAGGTTGTAGCACCCTCGGCCAATGAAGCTACTCATCAACGCAACATCCCTTCCGGCAGTGTAGGGCCACCATTTTCTGCACCACCTGCAGTATCTGTGCAGGTTTCTTTGCCAGGCCAAAGCAGTCAGGGTCAGAGAATTTCCAGTTTCGTAGTAGGAAACACTGCATCTAGGGCACCGGCGGCAACAATACCATCTCCCACCGTCTCTCAGTCTGCCATGTCCACCGGCACCCCCGCTAGTTCCACGATCTCCAGCTCTCCAGTCCAGCTCACCCTACATGAGACTCTGATTAGAAAAAGGAAGTACTTAGCCTCGCATCCGCGTACACAGGGTTTGAACGCCCACATAGCTAGACTAATCTCGTTAGAGATGATGCCCTACCGGTTAGTTGAAAGCGAAGCTTTCAAAGACCTGATGGACTACGCTGTACCACGCTACGAGCTACCCAGTCGACACTTTTTTTCCAGAAAAGCCATCCCAGCCCTCCACCAGCATGTTAAAGAGCGCATCGTCCATGCACTCAGGCAATCTGTGAGCACAAAGGTGCACCTGACAACAGATGCATGGACCAGTAGGCATGGCCAGGGACGTTACGTGTCCATCACGGCACACTGGGTAAATGTGGTGGATTCAGGGTCCACAGGGGACAGCAAGTCTGGGACAGTTCTGCCTAGCCCACGGTCTAGGAAACAGTTGGCTGTAGCCGTTCGCACCCCCTCCTCCTCGTCCTCCTGCAGAAGCGAGAGCTCGTCCACAGACCGCAGTCGCACGACCACTCCATCCGCAGCTGCCACTGTTGCACACCAGGTCTCCCATTATGGGGCAGCTACTGGCAAACGTCAGCAGGCTGTATTGGCTATGAAGTGTTTGGGTGACAACAGACACACCGCGGAAGTTCTGTCCGAGTTCTTGCAGCAAGAAACGCAGTCGTGGCAGGGCACTGTAGATCTTGAGGCAGGCAAGGTAGTGAGTGATAACGGAAGGAATTTCATGGCTGCCATCTCCCTTTCCCAACTGAAACACCTTAAACCTGGTGGTGCAGTGCTTCCTGAAAAGTTATCCGGGGTTATCCGACCTGCTCCTCAAAGTGTGTGGACTTTGCGCACATATCCGCCGTTCGCCTGTACACTCCAGCCGTATGCAGACCTATCAGCGTTCTTTGAACCTTCCCCAGCATCGCCTAATCATAGACGTTGTTACAAGGTGGAACTCAACACTGCACATGCTTCAGAGACTGTGCGAACAGAGGCGGGCTGTTATGTTTTTGTGGGAGGATACACATACACGGGCAGGCAGTAGGATGGCAGACATGGAGTTGTCAGGTGTGCAGTGGTCGAAGATTCAAGACATGTGTCAAGTCCTTCAGTGTTTTGAGGAATGCACACGGCTGGTTAGTGCAGACAACGCCATAATAAGCATGAGCATCCCCCTAATGTGTCTGCTGATGCAAAGTTTGACGCACATAAAGGATCAGGCGTCTGCACCAGAGGAAGAGGAAAGCCTTGATGACAGTCAGCCATTGTCTGGTCAGGGCAGTGTACAGGACGAGGTAGCGGGCGAAGAGGAGGTGGAGGATGAGGAGGATGATGGGGATGAGTATATTTTTAATGAGGAAGCTTTCCCGGGGTCATTGGAAATTGGTGGCGTGGCAAGGGCGGGTTCTGGTTTTTTGAGGGACACAAGTGACGTAGATTTGCCTGCAACTGCCCCTCAACCAAGCACAACCGCAGATTTGACAACTGGAACTTTGGCCCACATGGCGGATTATGCCTTGCGTATCCTCAAAAGGGACACACGCATTACAAAAATGATGAACGATGACGATTACTGGTTGGCCTGCCTCCTTGATCCTCGCTATAAAGGCAAATTGCAAAATATTATGCCACATGAGAACTTGGAACTAATATTAGCAACAAAACAATCAACTCTTGTTGACCGTTTGCTTCTGGCATTCCCTGCACACAGCGCCCGTGATCGTTCTCACACGAGCTCCAGGGACCAGCAGACCAGAGGTGTTAGAGGGGCAGAAATCAGAAGTGGCGTTGGCCAGAGGGGTTTTCTGACCAGGTTGTGGAGTGATTTTGCTATGACCGCAGACAGGACAGGTACTGCAGCATCAATTCAAAGTGACAGGAGACAACATTTGTCCAGTATGGTTACAAACTATTTTTCATCCCTTATCGATGTTCTCCCTCAACCGTCATTCCCATTTGATTACTGGGCATCCAAATTAGACACCTGGCCAGAATTGGCAGAATATGCATTGCAGGAGCTTGCTTGCCCGGCAGCTAGTGTCCTATCAGAAAGAGTATTCAGTGCTGCAGGTTCAATACTAACTGAAAAAAGGACTCGTCTGGCTACCCAAAATGTAGATGATCTAACCTTCATTAAAATGAACCACAACTGGATTTCGAAATCTTTTGCCCCACCTTGCCCGGCTGACACCTAACTTTCCTATGAAAAGGTCTTGCCTGTGGACTCTTCTGAATGACTTTTCCAATCTCGTAATTTTCTGCACCTGATCGTCCAGCATACGACATGTTTACTCCTAACAAAATGGCCAAACTCCCCACACGGGGCCGTGGTATCGCCACTTTGCGCCAGCACCCGTGAGAGTGCTGTTTGTCTGAAGAGGTGGGTGTGCCCGCTTTTGGTCGACGGCACTGCCACTGGGTCCCTCATAGTACAATAAAGTGTCTCTGGCGGTGGTGGTGCGCACCCAACGTCAGACACACCATTGTAATATGAGGGGCCCTGGGCCTGTACCGCCGGCCACAAGACAGTTCCCCCCCCCAGCTCAAACAGTGCTCTACCACTAGCAAAATTATCTCTCACAGCTTCACCAATGTTTAGTCTATGCGCTGACATCCTTCAATGCCTGGCACTGACAATACCATTGTTTTGACATTTTTGTTATGTTAGGCCTTCGAAGCCTGTCTGCGGTCCGTTCTTTCTACAACTACTACACTGACCAGGCCACTGCTGGCCGTGTTCCCCTGGAACCAATTTAAACTTGCCTACAGCCAGCCCAATTTTGTTATGTTAGGCCTTCTTAGCCTGTCTGCCGTCACTCCTTCCACTAGACTTCCACTGACCAGACCACTGTTGCCCGTGTACCCCTGGAACCAATTTTAAATTGCCAACAGCCAAATGTTATTATGTTAGGCCTTTGATGCCTGTCTGCCGTCACTCCTTCCACTAGACTTCCACTGACCAGACCACTGTTGCCCGTGTACCCCTGGAACCAATTTTAAATTGCCAACAGCCCAATGTTATGATGTTAGGCCTTTGATGCCTGTCTGCCGTCACTCCTTCCACTAGGCCTCCACTGACCTGTCTACTGCTGCCCGTGTTCCCATGGAACCAATTGTAAATTGCCTACAGCCAGCCCATTTTATTACGTTAGGCCTTCGAAGCCTGTCTGCGGTCCCTCCTTCCACTAGGCCTCCACTTACCTGTCTACTGCTGCCCGTGTTCCCCTGGAACCAATTTTAAATTGCCTACAGGCAGCCCAATTTATTATGTTAGGCCTTCGAAGCCTGTCTGCGGTCCCTCCTTCCACTAGGCCTCCACTTACCTGTCTACTGCTGCCCGTGTTCCCCTGGAACCAATTTTAAATTGCCTACAGCCAGCCCATTTTATTATGTTAGGCCTTCGAAGCCTGTCTGCGGTCCCTCCTTCCACTAGGCCTCCACTGACCTGTCTACTGCTGCCCGTGTTCCCCTGGAACCAATTTTAAATTGCCTACAGCCAGCCCATTTTATTATGTTAGGCCTTCGAAGCCTGTCTGCGGTCCCTCCTTCCACTAGGCCTCCACTTACCTGTCTACTGCTGCCCGTGTTCCCCTGGAACCAATTTTAAATTGCCTACAGGCAGCCCAATTTATTATGTTAGGGCTTCGAAGCCTGTCTGCGGTCCCTCCTTCCACTAGGCCTCCACTGACCTGTCTACTGCTGCCCGTGTTCCCCTGGAACCAATTTTAAACTGCCTACAGGCAGCCCAATTTATTATATTAGGGCTTCGAAGCCTGTCTGCGGTCCCTCCTTCCACTAGGCCTACACTGACCTGTCTACTGCTGCCCGTGTACCCCTTGAACCAACATCATAAAATAAAAAAAAAGTATTTTGCTTATAAAAAAGAAAATACTGGTGAGATATCAAATGCAGACATTTTAACATTAAAAACAAACACACAACTAAAATCTGGTACAGTACTAAAAATGGCCACCAGCTACAATTACTTTATCCTGCAAGTATTTAACTGAAAGGTTTTTTAAATTGAAAACACAGATATGGCATCCACCGAGTGTTGTCCTGTCGCGTCTTCTTTATATTATTGCCGAGAAGATGCAAAACAATGAAAATAATAAAATCATTAATTACCAAAATAATAGAGAAAGTCAACATCACATTGCAAATAAACATTCATTCCAAATAAAGAAGCAGGGCGCGTCCGAGGGTGAGTATATACCTAATAAGAATATAATCACCCTCGGACGCGCAATGCTTATTTCCAACAGCCTTCCTTCCTAAGAATCAGCCCTTCCGTGGTGTAGAGAGACGTTGTGTTACACTTCAAGGTGTTCCCCAGGTTGTCTTTCCTGAGCTTCGATCTTCCGGCTCTCGTTTAGTAGTTCTTGGAAACTACACTGCATTAGGCCTTCAAATTGGGTATGGGGTGTAGAGAGAGGGTGTGTTACACTCCAAGGTGTTCCCCAGGTTGCCTTTCCTGAGCTTCGATCTTCCGGCTCTCGTTTAGTAGTTGTTGGAAACTACGCTGCATTAGGCCTTCAAATTGGGTATGGGGTGTAGAGAGAGGGTGTGTTACACTCCAAGGTGTTCCCCAGGTTGCCTTTCCTGAGCTTCGATCTTCCAGCTCTCGTTTAGTAGTTCTTGGAAACTACACTGCATTAGGCCTTCAAATTGGGTATGGGGTGTAGAGAGAGGGTGTGTTACACTCCAAGGTGTTCCCCAGGTTGCCTTTCCTGAGCTTCGATCTTCATGCTCTCGTTTAGTAGTTGTCGGAAACTACGCTGCATTAGGCCTACAAAATGGGTATGGGGTGGAGAGAGATGGTGTGTTACACTCCAAGGTGTTCCCCAGGTTGCCTTTCCTGAGCTTCTATCTTCAGGCTCTCATTAAATTGTGGTTAAATGGAACAACTGCATTTGGCGTACTAGTTGGTTTGGGGCCTACTATCGGTGTCTGCCACTCCTTGCTGTTCTCCTGGTTTCCTGTCCTGAAATTCCATTTTCAGGCTCTCGTTAAGTAGTTGTTAATGTTAGACTGCATTTGGCCTACTAGTTGGGTTGGGGCCTACTATCGGTGTCTGCCACTCCTTGCTGTTCTCCTCCACTGAACAAAGCTGTGCCGCCTGTTTACTACGGTTGCCAATTTTGAACTGCATTTCGACTACTTACTGATTTGGCCCTACTCTCTGTGTCAGCCTCTCATTCCAGTTGTCCTCCACTGCAATGCCCCCTGGTTATTCCTGTGTTACCAATTTTGAACTGCATTTAGCCCACTTTATTCTTTGGGCCTATATCTGTGTTTCCACTTCATCGTGCCCATTGCCCAGCCAGTGATAGATGAGTCTGCTGGTACATTGACCCATAACGCAACATTCCCCGTGCATGCTACACAACAACATTGTGACCCTGCTGAAAGTCAGGTTGCTCTTCCCGCATACCATACCACCTTACACGGGGACAAAGAGGAAGGTGCAGATGAAAGTGCAGGTTCCTTCATCAGGTGGGGGGAGGAATACTAGTTGGCGACGTCACTGGCACAGGGCCTCTCATAGTACGCAAAAGTGTTGCTGCCGGTGGGAGGCGCCCCCGCCGTGCAAACACACCGCTGTACTTTGAGGGGCCCTGTGCCAGTGCCAATGCCAACAAGTGGGCCCCCCTGCTTGCTCAGGATCACAGCACTTGCAAAGTTGAAATACTTACCTCTCCCTGCTCCACTGCCGTGACGTGGTCCAGATTTCCTGGGCCCACTAATTACTTGAACCAGCCCTACCCCACACAACTTTAGCCAAATGACCCCCAATTTCAAATGCCTTCCAATTATTATAAGGTAAATTACGCTTGACAAGCTTCATTAAGAAGAATGGATGGTTTTGACATTAAAATGGGCACTCTAGGTGTTTTCCTGGCCCCCACTCACTGCCGACTATGCTGCCCCATTGACTTGCATTGGGTTTCGGGTTTCGGTCGATCCCGACTTTTCGCCATAATCGGCCGATTTCACTCGACCCGACTTTTGAGATAGTCGGGTTTCGCGAAACCCGGCTCGACTCTAAAAAGGTCAAGGTCGCTCAACTCTAATCCTAATCTATAGTTGGCTACCCTATAACCCAATGTGCTATGATGTAGGGTTATATGGGGTGACACATAATATAATTCCGGCTCTAATGTAACCCCCCAGGTTTTGTATAATTTATATTTAATCAATAATGTATCAACATCACTAGCAGTAATTGTTCAAATACTAATTATAATCATCTCTGCTTTGTCTTCTTAACACAATATCAAAAATATTTATGGCTATTTGGCAGAACGAAATGTTCCATAGCAGCTGGGTCTCCGATAACCTTCTTGATGTTTATATTTTTTATGAATGATATTTCTAGAGTATTGGATGTAAATGGCTGCGTGACGTAAATCCTATTTGTCTTCTTCAGCAAGCGCTTATGATGTTGGCAACAAAAGCCAAGTTGTCATGGTAAACAGAGGCTATTCATTTCAAAACTAAGCAACAGGGACTTATCCGGGCAAAGATGGAAAGTAAATAAAATGAACAGCCCTGCGAGCCTTTCAGACCAATTGAACATGTTTCCTGTTATACGTTGAATGAAAAATTGCTATACAACATCTAATAACAATGTAATAGGCCATTGAGGTGAGAAGATAAGATTTCACCGTGTTGATTTATTATGGGGCTTACGAATAATATCAACAGTTATCTTTCTTATCGGTGATTGAACTGGACGTGAACTTCTAAAATATAATTAAACAAAACAATGTACATTTAAGGAAATATATATCTGGACAGAAGCCAACCATAGTTATGGAGTCAGAGCAGGTACAAGTGTAATTGTAGGCACCTCTGGTTTAAAAAAAAAAGTATGTTGAAAGGGCTGTCCACTATTTAGCTATTGCTGATCTATGCTTAAGAAAAGAAAGAGAAATCTTGGTCGACACTAGTCACAGTCATGTTGCGGATACCATCGAAAACAACCATGCGCTGAGCTTCTGCCTTTTGGTAGAACTCCATGTCTAAGATTAAGCCCCCAACATAATAGTGGTCCTTGGAAAGATGACAAAGTCAATCACTCGACTGACATCTATTTCTCTTGACCCTCCATACCCAGGAATACTCGGCTTGGGGGAACGCTCTTGTGTTCTCTGTGAGAACTTTCAGACTAATTTGATGGTGGCTTATCTCTTGGAGAACAAAGGATTAGCATTCTAAAATAGGCAATGCCAGATCCTTCTCTCCTCTGACATCATCTGACAGGGTGCAGTCGCGAGGTTCACATATACATTCCACAGCTCAAGAACTTGTCCACAGCATTGAATCAGGTCAACAGAATATTCACTTTACTGTAAAAATAGTCAAATGAAAGCAGGCAGGGCGGACAACTTGTAGCTGGCCGATTATGCATTGTCTCTCCCACCTGCTGAGATTTCACTATTTTTACAATAAAGTGGATATTCCCCTGGCCTTCCTCGGTGCTGTGCAAAACTTATTTTGATGTGTGGACCATGATTAGGATAAGTCATCAAATTCAGATACTGGAAACCCAACAACCGGAACCCCATGATTAGCTCCAGTTGCTGTCAAATGTAAGCAGTTCACGGTGTAGTGGACGTCTTAAGATGCTGCAGCTAATCTTCTCAATAGTTAGAATTAATAAGATTTTTACTTAAAAGATGATTTTATTGAAGCAAATGTTTGAAAACGTAAATAAAATTTTTATGCTGCATTATATTCTATGTGGCTGCATTACATTCTATGGAGCTACATTATACCTCTAGGGGGCTGCATTATACTCCTATGAGGGCTTCATTTTACTATATGCATTGTACTATATGGAGAACCATGGGGCAGGTATTATACTGTATGGAGGACTATGGGGCACATTATACTAAACTGGCAAAATGCTGCCTATTCATCAAGTAATTGGATTGTTTATGCCGGAACAAAAATCATCGTTCTTGGCAGCACATCACCCGGTGTAAGATGCAGATAAGCTGCTGCTAACATGATACTGGATGGGGACAAATTTATCCAATAGTGATCATTCTGTGCCCATCATTTTTTCTCAGCCGGTGTAAAGAGGACGGGAAACAAGCATTGAGCTAATTCAATATTGTCGATCACTCTCATTTAACGGTCTGAACTCAACACATTTACAGGTGCTTCTCACAAAATTAGAATATCATCAAAAAGTTAATTTATTTCAGTTCTTTAATACAAAAAGTGAAACTCCTATATTATATAGCGTCAATACAAACAGAGTGATCTATTTCAAGTGTTTATTTCTGTTAATGTTGATGATTGTGGCTTAAAGCCAGTAAAAACCCAAAAGTCATTATCTCAGTAAATTAGAATAATTTATTACACCAGCTTGAAAATTGATTTTAAAATCCGAAATGTTGGCCTACTTAAATGTATGTTTAGTAAATACATTCAATACTTGGTTGGGGCTCCTTTTGCATCAATTACTGCATCAATGTGGTGTGGCATGGAGGTGATCAGCCTGTGGCATTGCTGATGTGTTATGGAAGCCCAGGTTGCTTTGATAGCAGCCTTCAGCTTGCCTGCATTGTTGGGTATGGTGTCTCTCATGTTTCTCTTGACAATACCCCATAGATTCTCTGTAGGGTTAAGGTCAGGCAAGTTTGCTGGCCAATCAAGCACAGTGATACTGTTGTTTTTTGTATTCATACTTTTGGCAGTGTGGACAGGTGCCAAGTCCTGCTGGAGTATGAAATTTCCATCACCAAAAAAGCTTGTCTGGAGAGAGAAGCAAGAAGTGCTCTAAAATTTCATGGTAGATGGCTGCGCTTACTTTGGTCTTGATAAAACACAGTGGACCTACACCAGCAGATGACATGGCTACCCAAACCATCACTGATTGTGGAAACTTCAAACTAGACCTCAAGCAGATTGGATTGTGTGCCTCTAAAATCAACACCTTGTACCACTGAGCAACAGTTCTTTTTCTCCTTGGCCCAGGGAAGACACTTCTGGCATTGTCTTTTGGTCATGAGTGGCAACACTTGTAGCCCATGTCCTGGATACGTGTGTGTGGTGGCTATTTAAGCAATGACTCCAGCAGCAGTCCACTCCTTGTGAATCTCCCTGAAATTTTTGAATGACCTTTTCTTACAAATCCTTTCAAGGCTCTGGTGTTATGATCTGGTGGCCTAGGAGCAGCATGAGACGTACTCTGGAGAAGGTGGTACCTGTACTGACCGCAGACCCTGAACTTAGCATCGCAACTAGAAGTAGCCGTGGGATGTACCTAATACTCCCTAGACACCTTGACACAGCCTAAGAACTAACTTCCCCTAAAGATAGAAACGGGAAGACTATCTGGCCTCAGAGAAAATCCCCAAAGGGTAGACAGTCCCCCACAAATACTGACTGAGAGGAGAGGGAAATGACATACGCAGACTGAAATCAGGATTTAGCAAAGGAGGACTTTCTAGCTAAAAAGAAAGAATAGGACAGGGTACTATGAGGTCAGTATAAAAACACTAGAAAATATCCACCACAGAAAATACAAATCTCCACATCTGACTAAAGACATGGAGGGTATATCTGCATCTCCAGAGATACTGCTTGGCTGCAAAAAAATCCCTACACAGACAAAGCTGGACAAGACAAAACATGAAAATGCACTGAACTATAAGGCCCACAGCATGTGGACAGCAAAAACAAAGCCAGAACTTATCTTTGTTGAAAAGAACAGCAAAACAGGAGAGACCAGGTAGGGATGTGAATCCTCCAAAAACAATGGACAACTGGCACTGACTAAAGGATCAAGCAAGACTATATAGCCTAGTCGAAATGCAATAAGTGGACACACCTGATAAATGCTGCGATCCAAAGACAGCAGCACTACCACTCATAACCACCAGAGGGAGCCCAAGAGCAGAATTCACAACAGTACCCCCCCCTTGAGGAGGGGTCACCGAACCCTCACCAGAGCCCCAAGGCCAATCAGGACGAGCCAAATGAAAGGCACAAACCAAATCGTCAGCATGAACATCGGAGGCAACAACCCAAGAATTATCCTCCTGGCCATAACCCTTCCATTTGACAAGATACTGAAGCTTCCGCCTCAAAAAACGAGAATCCAAAATCTTCTCAACCACATACTCCAACTCCCCATCAATCAACACCGGGGCCGGAGGATCAACATAGGGAACAACGGGCACCACATACTTCCGCAACAAAGATCTATGGAAAACATTATGGATGGAAAAAGAGGCTGGAAGGGCCAAACGAAAAGACACTGGATTGATAATCTCAGAAATCCTATAAGGACCAATAAACCGAGGCTTGAACTTAGGGGAAGAAACCTTCATAGGAACATGACGGGAAGACAACCAGAGCAAATCCCCAACCCGAAGCAGGGAATCAACACACCGACGACGGTTAGCAAAACGCTGAGCCTCCTCCTGAGACAACACAAAATTGTCCACCACATGAGCCCAAATTTGCTGCAGCCTGTCAACCACAGAATCCACACCAGGACAATCAGAAGGCTCAACCTGCCCTGAAGAAAAACGAGGATGGAAACCAAAATTACAAAAAAAGGCGAAACCAAGGTAGCAGAACTAGCCCGATTATTAAGGGCAAACTCGGCCAATGGCAAGAAAGCCACCCAATCATCCTGATCAGCAGACACAAAGCATCTCGAATAAGTTTCCAAAGTCTGATTAGTTCACTCGGTTTGGCCATTTGTCTGAGGATGAAATGCGGAAGAAAAAGACAAATCAATGCCCAGCCTAGCACAAAAGGCCCGCCAAAACCTAGAAACAAACTGGGAACCTCTATCGGACACAATATTCTCCGGAATGCCATGCAAACGAACCACATGCTGAAAAAACAACGAAGCCAAATCAGAAGAGGAAGGCAATTTAGGCAAAGGTACCAAATGAACCATCTTAGAAAACGAATCACAAACTACCCAGATAACTGACATCCTCTGGGAAACCGGAAGATCTGAAATAAAATCCATAGAAATATGCGTCCAAGGCGTCTCAGGGACTGGCAAAGGCAGAAGCAACCCACTAGCACGGGAACAACAAGGCTTGGCCCACGCACAAGTCCCACAGGACTGCACAAAAGAGCGCACATCCCGCGACAAAAAAGGCCACCAAAAGGACCTACCAACCAAATCTCTGGTACCAAAAATTCCAGGATGGCCAGCCAACACAGAACAATGAACCTCAGAAATCACTTTACTAGTCCATCTATCAGGAACAAAGAGTTTCCCCACTGGACAGCGGTCAGGTTTATCAGCCTGAAATTCCTGAAGAGCCCGTCGTAAATCAGGGGAGATGGCAGAAAGAATCACCCCTTCCTTCAGAATGCCGACCGGCTCAAGGGCCCCAGGAGAATCAGGCAAAAAACTCCTAGAGAGGGCATCAGCCTTAACATTCTTAGAACCCGGAAGATACGAGACCACAAAATCAAAACGGGAGAAAAACAGGGACCATCGAGCCTGTCTAGGGTTCAGTCGTTTGGCAGACTCGAGGTAAATCAGATTCTTATGATCGGTCAGGACCACAATACGGTGCTTGGCCCCCTCAAGCCAATGTCGCCACTCCTCAAATGCCCACTTCATAGCCAACAACTCCCAATTGCCGACATCATAATTGCGTTCCGCAGGCGAAAACTTCCGAGAAAAGAAGGCACACGGTTTCATCAAGGAACCATCAGAATTCCTCTGAGACAAAACGGCCCCTGCCCCAATCTCAGACGCGTCAACTTCAACCTGAAATGGAAGAGAAACATCCGGCTGACGCAACACAGGGGCAGAAGTAAATCGGCGTTTAAGCTCCTGAAAGGCAGAAACAGCCGCGGAGGACCAATTCGTCACATCAGTGCCTTTCTTCGTCAAATCGGTCAGAGGTTTAACCACACTGGAGAAGAAGACAGCAGCACTACCACTCATAACCACCGGAGGGAGCCCAAGAGCAGAATTCACAACATCTGATTATCCCAGTTGCTTGTGCACCTTTTTCTACCATACGTTTTCCTTTCACTCAATTTTCCATTAATATGCTTGAATACAGCACTCTGTGAACAGCCAGGTTCTTTAGCAATGACCTTTTGTGGCTTACCCTCCTTGTGGAGTGTGTCAATGATTGCCTTCTGGACATCTGTCAAGTCAGCAGTCTTCCCAATGATTGTGGAGCCTACTGAAACAGACTAGGGGACCTTTTTAAATGCTTAGGAAGCCTTTGCAGGTTTTTTTTTACTAATTATTCAATTTTACTGAGATAATGACTTTTGGGTTTTCATTGGGTGTAAACGATAATCATAATCTGGCGCCAAGTCTCTTCCATGATGTCCATGAAAGGTGGCGCTATCTTCAGCTTTCAAGGCAATGGCTACCATCTTCTTGGCAGCGGTCGGCGCCATCTTTAAATCCTCAACAGCTGCCATATTTGACTCTTTCATAGCAGCCACCAATTCACAAATCCCAAGAATCCTCTCTCTCTCTCAGTCTTGCAGTTGCAGGGCTGCTGGGGTCAATCCTGCCGACTATGCCAAATGTAACAAGGTGGCACGGGGTGGTAGTCATGGGCAAGTCCACTAGTTCACAGTCAGTGAGCACCCTGACCCCTTGCACATGAAAAGACAATTCCAATCCCAGCCCTATGGCACATTTGGTTACCTCTGGCACATGGTTGATCTCCATACTGGAACGGCATCCTCTGGATGCACCACACTTCACACTTAGGCTACAACAGTGGCAAAACTTTAATAACAATGAAATGGAGAAGATAATGCTTCCTGCGCTGTCTATATCCAGATATTCTGTCCCAACAGCTCCCGTCCGATTCTGAGGAGCAGAGAGTCCTCTATGGGGCACTTGAACAGTCCTAGTGCCCGTTCCAGCTGCCCAATAGCCCTTTGGTAGCACTATCTCCCCTCCGTGGGTATGTTATGCTCCCCTCACAGGAGCTCGTCCTGCCATGGGCAAGCCTGCCCTGGCTCTGCTGTAGAAACAGGAAATTGCTGCTTCTTCCAGACTGCTAACTCATCCCCTTTTGGTTAACCTTTTCTAACCCTGAATTAATTATATACATGTTGTATAATACAGCACACTCACAATAGTGCAACATCAGACATACAGACACATTAGTAAAAGAGTGAGTCAAACTGTCAGGGCAACGCATGGGGCACACCTGCTCGGCATATAGGAGAGAGGAGGCAACTGAAGGTCTCCGCCACCTCCTTACACAAGTGCGCTTCTCTGCATTTTTGAGGGCAGTGCAAAGTACTGCAATGCGCATGTGCTGAAAAGGCCAAAGAGCTGCGGCACATGGGGACACTGAGAAGAGGATGAATGACACATCATCTACATGAAGCACAGAAGTATGATGGCATCACAAGAAGAGAGGAAGCACCAGACCAAGACAGCGACGCCCATCGGACCCGGCTTACTCATAGGTGAGTATTATATAAGGTCTTTTTCTCCTCCATCAGGCCAGACTAGCGGAATATACAGTGCTTTGCAAAAGTATTCAGCTCCCTAGAACTTTTCAACCCTTTCCCACATATCATGATTCAAACATAACGATACTAAATTTAAATTTTTGGTGAAGAATCAACAACAAGTGGAACACAATTGTGAAGTTGAAAGAAATTTATTGGTTATTTTAAATTTTTGTGGAGATTCAAGAACTGAAAAGTGGGGCGTGCAATATTATTCGGCCCCTTTACTTTCAGTGCAGCAAACTCACTCCAGTTCATTGTGGATGTTGTCCTAAATGCCTAATGATGATAAATATAATCCACCTGTGTGTAATCAAGTCTCCGTATAAATGCACCTGCTCTGTGGTAGTCTCAGGTGTTATGATAAGGTAATTCAGAACCATAATGGACATAGAGGTCAGAGCACATACAGTGACCTGACAATAACCCAAAAACATAGAACGAGCTCTGAGACGTGGAAACTCTGCTGACCGCAATCCCTAATCCTCACCAACCACACTAGAGGCAGCCGTGGATTGCGCCTAACGCTCCCTATGCAACTCGGCACAGCCTGAGAAACTAGCTAGCCTGAAGATAGAAAATAAGCCTACCTTGCCTCAGAGAAATACCCCAAAGGAAAAGGCAGCCCCCACATATAATGACTGTGAGTTAAGATGAAAAGACAAACGTAGAGATGAAATAGATTTAGCAAAGTGAGGCCCGACTTTCTGAACAGAGCGAGGATAGGAAAGGTAACTTTGCGGCCAACACAAAACCCTACAAAAACCACGCAAAGGGGGCAAAAAGACCCTCCGTACCGAACTAACGGCACGGAGGTACACCCTCTGCGTCCCAGAGCTTCCAGCAAGCAGGAAAAAACAAATAGACAAGCTGGACAGAAAAAAACAGCAAACAAAATAGCAAAGCAGAACTTAGCTATGCAGAGCAGCAGGCCACAGGAACGATCCAGGAGGAAACAGGTCCAATACTAGAACATTGACTGGAGGCCAGGATCAAAGCACTAGGTGGAGTTAAATAGAGCAGCACCTAACGACTTCACCACATCACCTGAGGAAGGAAACTCAGAAGCCGCAGTACCACTTTCCTCCACCAACGGAAGCTCACAGAGAGAATCAGCCGAAGTACCACTTGTGACCACAGGAGTGAGCTCTGCCACAGAATTCACAACACTCAGGGTTCTGTTTGAAGCACAGAGAGAATCATGAAGACCAAGAAACACAACAGGCAGGTTCGTGATACTGTTGTGGAGAAGTTTAAAGCTGGATTTGGATGCAAAATGATTTCCAAAACTTTAAACATCCCAAGGAGCACTGGGCAAGCGATCATATTGAAATGGAAGGAGTATCACACCACTGCAAATCTACCAAGGGCCGGTCGTCTCTCCTAACTTTCATGTCAAACAAGGAGAAGACTGATCAGAGATGCAGCCAAGAGGCCCATGACCACTCTGGATGAACTGCAGAGATCTAAAGCTGAGGTGGGACTGTCTGTCCATAGGGCAACGAATAGTCGTACACTGCACAAATCTGGCCTTTATGGAAGAGTAGCAAGAATAAAGCCATTTCTCAAAGATATCCATAAAAACTGTTGTTTAAAGTTTGCAACAAGCCACCTGGGAGACACACCAAACATGTGGAAGAAGGTGCTCTGGTAAGATGAAACAAAAATCAAACTTTTTAGTAACAATGCCAAATGATATGTTTGGCGTAAAGGCAACACAGCTCATCACCTTGAAAACACCATCCCCACTGTCAAACATGGTGGTGGCAGCATCATGATTTGGGCCTGCTTTTCTTCTGCAGGGACAGGGAAGATGGTTAAAATTGATGGGAAGATGGATGGAGTGGAGCCAAATACTGGACCATTCTTGAAGAAAACCTGTTGGAGACTGGGACGGAGATTTATCTTCCAACAAGACAATGATCCCAAACATAAAGCAAAATCTACAATGGAATGGTTCACAAATAAACGTATCCAGGTGTTCAAATGGCCAAGTCAGAGTCCAGACCTCAATCCAATCGAGAATCTGTGGAAAGAGCTGAAAACTGCTGTTCACAAACAATCTCCATCAAACCTCACTGAGCTCGAGCTGTTTGCCAAGGAAGAATGGGCAAGAATTTCAGTCTCTTGATGTAGAAAACTGATAGAGACATCCCCCAAGCGACTTGCAGCTGTAATTGCAGCAAAAGGTGGCGCAACAAAGTATTACGTTAGAGGGGCCGAATAATATTGCTCGCCCCACTTTTCAGTTTTTCATTTTCCACAAAAATTTTAAATAACCAATACATTTCGTTCAACTGCACAATTGTGTTCCACTTGTTGTTGATTCTTCACCAAACATTTACATTTGGTATCTTTATGTTTGAGGCATGATATGTGGGAAAAGGTTGAAAAGGTCCAGGGGGCGCATACTTCCGCAGGGCACTGTGTACAGCATATTAGAATGCTGCATATCCAAGGTACTGGTCTTATTCCAATTCAGTAAAACTGAGTGCAGGATGGGAGCTGAACACCTTATCTTCTGTAGAACCTAATAATACACACCTCAGTTGCTGCAGAACCTCATAATACACCTCAGGTACTGCAGAACCTCATAATATACACCTCAATTTCTCCAGAACCTCATAACAGGCACCTCAACTGCTGCAGAATCTCATGAAAGACACCTAAGATGTGGTATACCATCAAAATACACACCTCAGCTGCAGCAGAACATCATAAAAGACACCTAAGCTGCGTCATGGCCTCATAATACACATCAGCTGCTACAGAACCTCATAATACACCTCAGCTCCTGCAGAACCTCATAATATACCTCAGGCTCTGCACAACCTCATAATACACCTCAGCTTCTGCAGAACCTTATAATATACCTCAGCTCCTGCACAGCCACATGATACACTACTGCTGCACAACCTCATAATACACCACAGCTGCTGCAGAACCTCATAATTCACCACAGCTGCTGCAGAACCTCATAATACACCCCAGCTACAGCATAGCCAAATGAACTACACAAATTAAGCCTATAAAATGCTTTAAGGCATAAGTAAACAAAAATGGAAGAAAGTTTTTCATAAAGTTTCACCTATTATATCCATTATATCCAACAATTAGTATGGTGCATTGGAGGATTTATAGTTTCAGCAGAAGTATACCGTACTTATGTGGCGCCCCATGGTCCTGGTCGCCGCAGTGGTATTGCTTTCCCCATGAGGAGAGTGCTACGTTTGGAGGCAAAGAAGGATAACTGCATCCAGTAAGGTTGAGCGAAACGGGTCGGCCAGATTCAGAAGTCGCCGACTTTTGGCAAAGTCGGGTTTCATGAAACCCGACCCGACCCCTGTGTGGGGTCGGCCATGAGGTCGGTGATCTTCTGATCTGGTATCGGAATTCCGATACCGAGTTCTGATATGTTTAAGATATCGGGAATCGGTATCGGAATCCATATTTAAGTGTAAAGTAAAGAATAAAAATAAAAAATATTGATATACTCACCCTCGGACGCACCCTGGTTCTAACCGGCAGCCTGCGTTCCTAAAAATGAGCACCTGAAGGGCCTTCGATGATGTTGCGGCTTGTGATTGGTTGCGTGAGCGGTCACATGGGCGGTCACGCGACCAATCACAAGCCGCGACGTCATCTAAGGTCCTTCAGGTGCTAATTCTTAGGAAGCTATATACTCACCCTCGGACGCGCCCTGGTTCTAACCCGCAGCCTTTCTTCCTAAGAATTAGCGACTGAAGGACCTTAGATGATGTCGCGGCTTGTGATTGGTCACGTGACGCCCATGTGACCGCTCACGTGACCAATCACAAGCCGTGACGTCATCGAAGGTCCTTCAGGCGCTCATTCTTAGGAAGGAAGGCTGCCGGTTAGTACCAGGGCGCGTACGAGGGTAAGTATATCAATATTTTTTATTTTGATTCTTTATTTTACACTTAAATATGGATCCCAGGGCCTGAAGGAGAGTTTCCTCTCCTTCAGACCCTGGGAACCATTAGAAACCCAATGCACTGCATTGGGTTTCGTGTTTCGGTCGACCCCGACACCGACTTTTCTATAGGATCGGCTTTTGAAAAAGTCGGGTTTTGTGAAACCCGACCCGATCCTATAAAAAGAAAAGTCGCTCAACCCTAGCATCCAGGTATCACAAACATGCAACATGTTCACACTCCAGACCAGAAGGGGGAGCTCTAAGTCTGTTTTAGGTGAATTCCCCTATAAGAACATCCTGATCTGGAGGGAAAGGATCAGTTTCTGTCAGAAAGACAGAGGGAAAGGAAGTAGAGGAGCCGTGTAGCCTGAAGTGCTGCAGCTCCTGGGAAGAGACATTTAGAAGGCAGAACTGTATTGCAGTGAGCGTGCAAGGAAAGCAAAGCAAAGGAGAGGATACCAGAAGGGGATCAGCCCTGCACAGGCTGCCTCCTTCTGAGGCGCAGAATCCCGGTAGCCGAAACACCGAGGGAGTAAGGACCTTTATGCTTTACTTCAGAGACCGGCAGGACAGCTAATTGCAGGTTTCCTGTCCGCATCAGAGGCTGGGGTGTGTTAGAGTCCCTATTAACAGCCTCAAGCCACCAGTCATATGGGTATTGTCCTATCCGACTACGAGGGACAGAGAGAGAAACACCACATGTGTGAGACCCTTATGTGAAGCCATAGGCAGTAAGGGACTACACCACTGCAGCGCAAGGGAAGGCTACTGATTTCCACCTGGACAAGTGGATTCTGGACTTGCCTCCAAACCGGCCGGACTTTGCCTGCCCTGTGATCTGGTGCCCTGGACTGTGGATGCTGAAGTCTTCAGTAAAGGTAAAGAGGCTGCAACCTTGTGTCCTCATTCTTCTCTGCGCCTCTTACCATCCACCATCTACACACTGGGAAGCCCTTGGTACATACTTCACCTGTGGGAAGGTATACCATCTAGCTGCCATAACATCACCCCAGTGGACCCTTTAAAGCAGCATCCGTCACCCTGACTGAATACCACAGGTGGCGTCACGAACACAAACTTTATCCCTTTTAAAGACCTTTCCCTTTTACACGGATGTCCCAGGGCCACGGACCGGGTCAGCCACCGTGACATCCCCCTGTGAACCACAAGACCCGGTACCGAGTACACCACGGCCCCATGGGGGCAATCCACTTACTACGCCGGACTCTAATAACCACATTTTTTTTAAAAGAATAAAAGAGAAAATAGTCTTTATTGAAGCAAATTATGAAATAGATGCACTTGTTTCCAGAAAATGCTCTTTCCTTCCCACATGTTTCCCTCCCACACTATAAATTATCTGTACTCTTCACTAAAAGAGGTGACTTATTAAAATGATTGCAATAAACCATTTCCTCCTCACATTATTCAGAAATACATAAAAGTAGAATGAGAAGCTCGTGCATGTGGCACCGATGCTTGTACAGACCGCACATCCAGGATCCTTATGTTTCTGATTATGACACTGGTTGTCCTCTCGTCTTGGCGCTGTCCTTAGTTTCTTATTGTTTATATAATATATAAATTGCATACTCACATTGCGTGCTCTCCTCCTTTGTACAAAGCAAGAGACAAAGAAGTGTGTATAAGTTAGTAAGGATCACCCAAAAAATATGTAATTTAACTGAAAGTCCGTATAGGGACTAACCATCATCCTCCACCATGTTTCACTGGGGGTAAGTAAATATGTGGTAAAGAAACAACCTGCACTGGGAAAGCTGATATTATACGGAATAGCATGCATGGAACATAGTAAAAAACACATAAATAAGTCCACATAAATATAAGCAGAGGCAAATAAATCTGTGAAAGGATAACCTACAGTGAAATCCAAATAGTAGGTAAATGCATAAGACAGAGTGTAAAAAATGGATAGCTAGTGTGAATCAAAGAAATCCCAAAAGAGCAAAGCTGTATAAAACCTGTTGGCTGACATATTACGCCACCCAGTCACAGCATGGTATATGGAGGAAAAAACCCCACACGTATCGCCACATAACGTGGCTTCCTCAGAGGTGTGGGCACCAGTCGGTCAGGAGCCTAACGGCAAAACTATCTAGTCACACATAGAGTGTTAATTCAAACACATACTGAACACAGCAAAAGGATATATATCACAAAACAATAGAATAAAGAAGGTATCAAATATCTAGAGTCCCATGATAAGTGATATATCTGCTGTACAGTATGCGGAAGAATGGAAGACCTTTCGGAAATTGTGGAGACCAAAAAAGAGAGAATCCGAATTTGAGGTAAAAAAAGCAGAAAATAAGACAGTCTCTGCCCCTGATGACGCTTTATTTGATTATACCTGCATGCACTGGGGTTCTCAAACAAAGCGCCAACAAAAAGGAAGTAGAAAAAAAAGAGAGAAAAGCAGTTACACAGTGTAGTTAGAGTAGGATAGGGAATTTTTAATGTAAGTATATTACAAAATAGTTTAGATTATGGCATTGAATAGATAGGGATTGAGGATGAAGTTACTTTGGACCTCGGAACAACGCTTTAAGTGTTCAAGATGATGTTTTTTTCTTTTTTTTTTGTTTTCCTTTTTTTCTTTTTTTTTTTTTTACACATTTTGAAAGTCATATTATTTTGCTGAGAGCTATTGTGCATAGAGGTAAGAATTTATGGAAAAAAATAACTGAAAGTGAATTACATTTCGCTTTGGCAGATCTGTTCATATCATGACCAATGATGATCGAGCACTAAAATGCTTTAATCCTTGGTACTTGAATCGAGCAGGTCAGATGCTTGGACCGGTTCCACTTGAATAACGAGTATAATGGAAGTCAGTGGGAAATTCAAGCGTTTTTTCAGAAGTCCCTAACAGGAATGGTAGGGAGGCAGTTAAATTTCTGAAAGCAGTAGCGTAGCTACTGGGGGGGGGGGGGACGGGACAGAGGAAGCCATCGCCCCGGGCCCCGTGCTCTGACGGGACCCAACCGGAGCTAAGCTACTGTACCTGCGCACGCCGATACAGTTACAAATTTCTGCGGCAGGGCAGGGAGACTCAATCTCCCTGATGCTATGGGGCCCCTGAGCAGGCAGGGGCCCGGTGCCAGCAGTGGACCCCCCGCCATCAACGCATGGTCAGCTGTATCGGCATCTAGCCGATACAGCTGACCAGGATGATGAGGGAAGGAGCGCTACGCTCCTTCTCCCATCAACCCCCAGATCGCGTGACAGCGGGCGCGATGACGTCACCGCCCGGCGCCTGCTGTCAGGAGATGAGCGGGAGCAGGGAGCGCTGCTGGAACAAGGTGGAAGAGAGGTGAGTATTTATTGTGTTTTTTTATGGGGTGCTGTCTTATATACTGGATCTGCCTATAGGGGGTGTGCTGCCTTACATACAGGATCTGCCTATAGGGGGTGCTGCCTTATATGCAGGATCTGCCTATGGAGGGTGCTGCCTTATATATAGGATCTGCCTTTGGGGGGGTGCTGCCTTATATACAGGAACTGCCTATGGGTGGCTGCCTTATATACAGGATCTGCCTATGGGGGGTGCTGCCTTATATACAGGATCTGCCTATGGGGGGTGCTGCCTTATATACAGGATCTGCCTATGGGGGGTGCTGCCTTATATACAGGATCTGCCTATGGGGGGTGCTGCCTTATTTAGAGGATCTGCCTATGGGGTGCTGCCTTACATACAGGATCTGCCTATGGGGGGTGCAGCCTTATATACAGGATCTGCCTATGGGGGGTGCTGCCTTACATGTAGGATCTACCTTTGGGGGGTGCTGCCTTATATACCAGATCTGTCTACGGGGGGTGCTGCCTTACATACAGGATCTGCCTATGGGGGATGCAGCCATATATACAGGATCTGCCTATGGGGGTGCTGCCTTATATACAGGATCTGCCTATGGGGTGCTGCCTTATATACAGGATCTGCCTATGGGGGGTGCTGCCTTATATACAGGATCTGCCTATGGGAGGTGCTGCCTTACATACAGGATCTGCCTATGGGGGGGTGCAGCCATATATACAGGATCTGCCTATGAAGGTGCTGCCTTATATACAGAATCTGCCTATGGGGGTGCAGCCTTATATACAGGATCTGCCTATGGGGGGTGCTGCTTTATATGTAGGATCTACCTTTGGGGGGTGCTGCTTATATACAGGATCTGCCTATGGAGTGCTGCCTTATATACAGGATCTGCCTACGGGGGGGTGCTGCCTTACATACAGGATCTGCCTATGGGGGGTGCAGCCTTATATACAGGATCTGCCTATGGGGGGTGCTGCCTTACATACAGGATCTGCCTATGGGGGTGCAGCCTTATATACAGGATCTGCCTATGGGGGTGCTGCTTTGTATTATATTGAGGACTATCTGGCACATTATACTATATGGAGGTTATCTATGGGGGCCATCATACAGAGTGGAGATTACAGTGAAGGGGCCATTATACAGTGTTGGAGCCATCAAAAAGTTTGGGGGCTACTAAGGGGTCAGTATACTGTGTGGGTGGTACTATACAGTGAGGTGGCATTATACTGTGTATAAGAGAGCATCATGCTGTGTATAGGGGAGCTGTACAGGGGGAGAGTCTGGACATTATTAAATGTAAAGTGGGCACTTATTGTTATAGGGGAACTCAAGTTACTGTGACTATCAAAGGGGCACACAGGGCATTATTACTTTCTAGGGGGCAAAATGTGGGCACTGTTTTCTAGGGCACTTGCACCCGGTATTACTACACTGTGTGCAGAATTATTAGGCAAGTTGTATTTTGATCACATGATACTTTTTATACATGTTGTCCTACTCCAAGCTGTTCAGGCTAGAGAGCCCACTACCAATTAAGTAAATCAGGTGATGTGCATCTCTGTAATGAGGAGGGCTGTTGTCTAATGACATCAAAACCCTTTATAAGGTGTGCTTAATTATTAGGCAACTTCCTTTCAATGGCAAAATGAGTCAGAAGAGAGATTTGACGGGCTCTGAAAAGTCCAAAATTGTGAGATGTCTTGCAGAGGGACGCAGCAGTCTTGAAATTGTGAAACTTTTGAAGCGTGATCACCGAACAATCAAGCGTTTCATGGCAAATAGCCAACCGGGTCGCAAGAAGCGTGTTGGGTAAAAAAGGTGCAAAATAACTCCACATGAATTGAGGAAAATCAAGCGTGAAGCTGCCAAGATGCCATTTGCCACCAGTTGTGCCATATTTCAGAGCTGCAACGTTACTGGAATAACAAAAAGCACAAGGTGTGCGATACTCAGGGACATGGCCAAGGTAAGGAAGGCTGAAAAACGACCACCTTTGAACAAGAAACATAAGATAAAATGTCAAGACTAGAGTTGAGCGACCTTGACCTTTTTAGAGTCGAGCCGGGTTTCGCGAAACCCGACTATCTCAAAAGTCGAGTCGAGTGGAATCGGCCGATTATCGCGAAAAGTCGGGGATCGATCGAAACACGAAACCCAATGCAAGTCAATGGGGGAGCATAGTCGGCAGTGAGTAGAGGCCAGGAAAACATGTACAGAGCCCATTGTATTGGCAAAAACATCCATTCTTGCTACTGAAGCTTGTCAATCGTAATTTAGCTTATAATAATTGTAAGGCATTTGAAATTGGGGGTCATTTGGCTAAAGTTGTGGGGGGTAGGGCTTGTTCAAGTAATTAGTGGGCCCAGGACATCTGGACCACGTCACGGCAGTGGAGCAGGGAGAGGTAGGTATTTCAACTTTGCAAGTGCTGTGATCCTGAGCAAGCAGGGGGGCCCACTCGTTGGCATTGGCACTGGCACAGGGCCCCTCAAAGTACAGCGGTGTGTTTGCACGGCGGGGTCGCCTCCCACCGGCAGCAACACTTTTGCGTACTATGAGAGGCCCTGTGCCAGTAACATAGTAACATAGTAACATAGTTAGTAAGGCCGAAAAAAGACATTTGTCCATCCAGTTCAGCCTATATTCCATCATAATAAATCCCCAGATCTACGTCCTTCTACAGAACCTAATAATTGTATGATACAATATTGTTCTGCTACAGGAAGACATCCAGGCCTCTCTTGAACCCCTCGACTGAGTTCGCCATCACCACCTCCTCAGGCAAGCAATTCCAGATTCTCACTGCCCTAACAGTAAAGAATCCTCTTCTATGTTGGGGGAAAAACCTTCTCTCCTCCAGACGCAAAGAATGCCCCCTTGTGCCCGTCACCTTCCTTGGTATAAACAGATCCTCAGCGAGATAT
Source organism: Ranitomeya imitator (assembly GCF_032444005.1). Taxonomy (NCBI): domain Eukaryota; kingdom Metazoa; phylum Chordata; class Amphibia; order Anura; family Dendrobatidae; genus Ranitomeya; species Ranitomeya imitator. Next base: position 59,874,443 of record NC_091282.1, on the reverse strand, counting down.
TTGTATTGTCCCCTTATATACTTATACATGGTTATTAGATCGCCCCTCAGTCGTCTTTTTTCTAGACTAAATAATCCTAATTTCGCTAATCTATCTAGGTATTGTAGTTCTCCCATCCCCTTTATTAATTTTGTTGCCCTCCTTTGTACTCTCTCTAGTTCCATTATATCCTTCCTGAGCACCGGTGCCCAAAACTGGACACAGTACTCCCTGTGCGGTCTAACTAGGGATTTGTACAGAGGCAGTATAATGCTCTCATCATGTGTATCCAGACCTCTTTTAATGCACCCCATGATCCTGTTTGCCTTGGCAGCTGCTGCCTGGCACTGGCTGCTCCAGGTAAGTTTATCATTAACTAGGATCCCCAAGTCCTTCTCCCTGTCAGATTTACCCAGTGGTTTCCCATTCAGTGTGTAATGGTGACATTGATTCCTTCTTCCCATGTGTATAACCTTACATTTATCATTGTTAAACCTCATCTGCCACCTTTCAGCCCAAGTTTCCAACTTATCCAGATCCATCTGTAGCAGAATACTATCTTCTCTTGTATTAACTGCTTTACATAGTTTTGTATCATCTGCAAATATCGATATTTTACTGTGTAAACCTTCTACCAGATCATTAATGAATATGTTGAAGAGAACAGGTCCCAATACTGACCCCTGCGGTACCCCACTGGTCACAGCGACCCAGTTAGAGACTATACCATTTATAACCACCCTCTGCTTTCTATCACTAAGCCAGTTACTAACCCATTTACACACAATTTCCCCCAGACCAAGCATTCTCATTTTGTGTACCAACCTCTTGTGCGGCACGGTATCAAACGCTTTGGAAAAATCGAGATATACCACGTCCAATGACTCACCGTGGTCCAGCCTATAGCTTACCTCTTCATAAAAACTGATTAGATTGGTTTGACAGGAGCGATTTCTCATAAACCCATGCTGATATGGAGTTAAACAGTTATTCTCATTGAGATAATCCAGAATAACATCCCTCAGAAACCCTTCAAATATTTTACCAACAATAGAGGTTAGACTTACTGGCCTATAATTTCCAGGTTCACTTTTAGAGCCCTTTTTGAATATTGGCACCACATTTGCTATGCGCCAATCCTGCGGAACAGACCCTGTCGCTATAGAGTCCCTAAAAATAAGAAATAATGGTTTATCCATTACATTACTTAGTTCTCTTAGTACTCGTGGGTGTATGCCATCCGGACCCGGAGATTTATCTATTTTAATCTTATTTAGCCGGTTTCGCACCTCTTCTTGGGTTAGATTGGTGACCCTTAATATAGGGTTTTCATTGTTTCTTGGGATTTCACCTAGCATTTCATTTTCCACCGTGAATACCGTGGAGAAGAAGGTGTTTAATATGTTAGCTTTTTCCTCGTCATCTACAACCATTCTTTCCTCACTATTTTTTAAGGGGCCTACATTTTCAGCTTTTATTCTTTTACTATTGATATAGTTGAAGAACAGTTTGGGATTAGTTTTACTCTCCTTAGCAATGTGCTTCTCTGTTTCCTTTTTGGCAGCTTTAATTAGTTTTTTAGATAAAGTATTTTTCTCCCTATAGTTTTTTAGAGCTTCAATGGTGCCATCCTGCTTTAGTAGTGCAAATGCTTTCTTTTTACTGTTAATTGCCTGTCTTACTTCTTTGTTTAGCCACATTGGGTTTTTCCTATTTCTAGTCCTTTTATTCCCACAAGGTATAAACCGCTTACACTGCCTATTTAGGATGTTCTTAAACATTTCCCATTTATTATCTGTATTCTTATTTCTGAGGATATTGTCCCAGTCTACCAGATTAAGGGCATCTCTAAGCTGCTCAAACTTTGCCTTCCTAAAGTTCAGTGTTTTTGTGACTCCCTGACAAGTCCCCCTAGTGAAAGACAGGTGAAACTGTACAATATTGTGGTCGCTATTTCCTAGGTGCCCGACCACCTGCATATTTATTATTCTGTCAGGTCTATTAGATAGTATTAGGTCTAAAAGTGCTGCTCCTCTGGTTGGATTCTGCACCAATTGTGAAAGATAATTTTTCTTGGTTATTAGCAGAAACCTGTTGCCTTTATGGGTTTCACAGGTTTCTGTTTCCCAGTTAATATCCGGGTAGTTAAAGTCCCCCATAACCAGGACCTCATTATGGGTTGCAGCTTCATCTATCTGCTTTAGAAGTAGACTTTCCATGGTTTCTGTTATATTTGGGGGTTTGTAACAGACCCCAATGAGAATTTTGTTACCATTTTTCCCTCCATGAATTTCGACCCATATGGACTCGACATCCTCATTTCCTTCGCTAATATCCTCCCTTAAAGTGGACTTTAGACAAGACTTTACATAGAGACAAACCCCTCCTCCTCTCCGATTTTTACGATCCTTTCTAAACAGACTGTAACCCTGTAAGTTAACTGCCCAGTCATAGCTTTCATCTAACCATGTCTCGGTTATTCCCACTATGTCAAAGTTACCTGTAGATATTTCTGCTTCTAGTTCTTCCATCTTGTTTGTCAGGCTTCTGGCGTTTGCAAGCATGCAGTTTAGAGGATTTTGTTTTGTTCTAATCTCCTCGCTGTGGATTGTTTTAGAAATGTTCTTACCTCCCTTCTGAGTATGTTTTCCTGGATCTTCTTTGTTCAAGTCTAATGTTTTTCTTCCCGTCCCCTCTTCTTCTAGTTTAACGCCCTCCTGATGAGTGTAGCGAGTATTCTGGCGAATGTGTGTTTCCCAGGTTTGTTGAGGTGTAGTCCGTCTCTGGCGAGGAGTCCATCATACAAGTAATTCACACCGTGGTCCAGGAATCCGAATCCTTGTTGTCTGCACCATCGTCTTAGCCAGTTGTTTGCATCAAGGATCCTGTTCCATCTCCTGGTGCCATGCCCGTCTACTGGAAGGATAGAAGAAAAAACTACCTGTGCATCCAGTTCCTTTACTTTCTTCCCCAACTCTTCAAAGTCTTTGCAGATTGTCGGTAGGTCCTTCCTTGCCGTGTCATTGGTGCCAACATGTATCAGAAGAAATGGGTGGACGTCCTTGGAGTTGAAGAGCTTTGGTATCCTATCGGTCACATCCTTGATCATCGCACCTGGAAGGCAGCATACTTCTCTTGCAGTTATGTCCGGTCTGCAGATGGCTGCTTCTGTGCCTCTCAGTAGTGAGTCTCCCACCACCACCACTCTTCGTTGCTTCTTGGCTGTACTTTTTGCTGTCACTTGTTGCTGTGTGCCCTTTTCTTTTTTGCTTGCTGGTATTGCTTCATCCTTAGGTGTGCCCTCTTCATCCTCTACAAAGATTTGATATCGGTTCTTCAGCTGTGTGGTTGGTGATTTCTCCATGGTCTTCTTGCTTCTTTTGGTCACATGCTTCCACTCATCTGCTTTTGGAGGTTCTCTGACACTTTTTTCACCTTCTGTGACCAGTAGAGATGCTTCTGTTCTGTCTAGAAAGTCTTCATTCTCTTTGATGAGTTTCAAGGTTGCTATTCTTTCTTCCAGACCCCGCACCTTTTCTTCTAAAAGGGCCACTAGTCTACACTTCTTACAGGTGAAATTTAATTCTTCTTCTGGTCGATCTGTGAACATGTAGCACATGCTGCAGCTCACCATGTAGGTTGTCACATCTGCCATGTTGCTCCTAGATCCTGCTGACTTGCTGTGTGTTTTCCTTCTTGTGTAATCTACTCAGCCAAGCTCTCTTGCAATAATGTCCTACAGGCAAAAATTTGGTGATTCTTTCCAAGCAGCTGGTCCCGGCTGTACCCAACTAGTATTCCTCCCCCCACCTGATGAAGGAACCTGGTCCCGGCTGTACCCAACTAGTATTCCTCCCCCCACCTGATGAAGGAACCTGCACCTTCATCTGCACCTTCCTCTTTGTCCCCGTGTAAGGTGGTATGGTATGCGGGAAGGGGGACCTGACTTTCAGCAGGGTCACAATCTTGCAGTGTAGCGTGCACGGGGAATGTTGCGTTATGGGTCAATGTACCAGCAGACTCATCTATCACTGGCTGGGCAATGGGCAGGATGAGGGGGAAACAAATATGGGCACAAAGAATAAAGTGGGCTAAATGCAGTGCAAAATTGGTAACAGGACTACGCAGGGGGCATTGTTTTGTTCAGTGGAGGACAACTGGAATGAGAGGCTGACACAGAGAGTAGGCCCAAATCAGTAAGTATTCTAAATGCAGTTCAAAATTGGCAACAGTAGTAAACCGGCGGCACAGCTATGTTCACAGTAGGAGAACAGCAAGGAGCGGCAGACACAGATAGAAGGCCCCAACCCAACTAGTAGGCCTAATGCAGTGTGGTTTTCAACAACTACTTCAGAAGAGCCAGAAGATCGAAGCAATGGAGACAAAACCTGAGGAACACCTTGGAGTGGAACACACCGTCTCTACACCCCATACCCAATTTGTAGGCCTAATGCAGTGCAGTTTTCTACAACTACTAAACGAGAGTCAGAAGATTGAAGCAATGGCGAGGAAACCTGGGGAACACCTTGGAGTGGAACACACCGTCTCTACACCCCATACCCAATATGTAGGCCTAATGCAGTGTAGTTTTCTACAACTACTAAACGAGAGTCAGAAGATTGAAGCAATGGCGAGGAAACCTGGGGAACACCTTGGAGTGGAACACACCGTCTCTACACCCCATACCCAATATGTAGGCCTAATGCAGTGTAGTTTTCTACAACTACTAAACGAGAGTCAGAAGATCGAAGCAATGTGGACGAAACCTGGGGAACACCTTGGAGTGGAACACACCGTCTCTACACCCCATACCCAATATGTAGGCCTAATGCAGTGTAGTTTTCTACAACTACTAAACGAGAGTCAGAAGATTGAAGCAATGGCGAGGAAACCTGGGGAACACCTTGGAGTGGAACACACCGTCTCTACACCCCATACCCAATATGTAGGCCTAATGCAGTGTAGTTTTCTACAACTACTAAACGAGAGTCAGAAGATCGAAGCAATGTGGACGAAACCTGGGGAACACCTTGGAGTGGAACACACCGTCTCTACACCCCATACCCAATATGTAGGCCTAATGCAGTGTAGTTTCAACAACTACTAAACACGAGCATGAAGATTGAATCAATGGAGAGGAAACCTGGAGAACACCTTGGAGCAGCAGAGACCGTTAGTAGGCCCTACCGAAGTAGTAGCCCCAATGCAGTTTTCCAATTCCTAGAGGCTGAAAACCAGACTATTGATGCTCAGATTTTTTCAAAGGAGGACAGCTGTATTGAGTGGCACAGACAGACACAGTTATTAGGCCTTAACCCAAAAATGTGGCTCAATGCAGTTAAAAAAAGGTTACAGGGGTACACAGGCAGCATTGGTCTGTTCAGTGGAGGACTATTAAAATTATGGACCATAGACATACTTTGTACGCCTACTATTAAAAAAAGGATGCTCTATGCAATTAAAAATAGGTTCCAGGGGTACACGGGCAGCAGTGCTCTGGTCAGCGGAGGACAATTTGAATTAGGGACTGCAGATAGACTTTGTAGGCTGTCCCCTGTGGACCATGCATCCAACACATTAACCCAGTGCGCCGTAATGGACACGTAACTTTTTGTGGAAATGCCTACTGGTCCATGTGTCTCTTGTCAGGTGCACCTTTCTACTGTTTTATTGCCTGAGTGCTATGACAATGCAGACTTTTTGATGCCGGTGGAGGGCTGGGATGGCTTTTCTCGCAAAAGAAGTGTTGACTGGGTAGCTTGAACCGTGGTACAGAGTAGTTCATCTTTTTTAAAAAAATATAAAACAAAGAAAAAAAGTAGGCTCCATGCACTTTCAGCTGGGTTCCAGGGGTACACGGCCAGCATTGGCCTGGTCAGTGGAGGACAAGTGTACGGAGGTACCACAGACAGGCTTCGAAGGCCTAACATAATAAAATTAGGCTGTAGGCAATTTAAAATTGGTTCCAGGGGTACACGAGCAGCAGTGGTCTGGTCAGTGGAGGCCTAGTGGTAGGAGGGACCGCAGACAGGCTTCGAAGGCCTAACATAATAAAATTGGGCTGGCTGTAGGCAATTCGAAATTGGTTCCAGGGGTACACGGGCAGCAGTGGCATGGTCAGTGGAGGCCTAGTGTAAAGAACGGACCGCAGACAGGCTTCGAAGGCCTAACATAACAAAATTGGGCTTGCTGTAGGCAATTTTAAATTGCTTCCAGGGGTACACGGGCAGCAGTGGTCTGGTCAGTGGAGGCCTAGTGGAAGGAGGGACCACAGACAGGCATCAAAGGCCTAACATAATAACATTGGGCTGGCTGTAGGCAATTCGAAATTGGTTCCAGGTGTACACGGGCAGCAGTGGCATGGTCAGTGGAGGCCTAGTGGAAAGAACGGACCGCAGACAGGCTTCGAAGGCCTAACATAACAAAATTGGGCTTGCTGTAGGCAATTTAAAATTGGTTCCAGGGGTACACGGGCAGCAGTGGCCTGGTCAGTGTAGTAGTAGTAGAAAGAACGGACCGCAGACAGGCTTCGAAGGCCTAACATAACAAAATTGGGCTTGCTGTAGGCAATTTTAAATTGGTTCCAGGGGTACACGGGCAGCAGTGGTCTGGTCAGTGGAGGCCTAGTGGAAGAAGGGACCGCAGACAGGCATCTAAGGCCTAACATAACAAAATTGGGCTTGCTGTAGGCAATTTTAAATTGGTTCCAGGGGTACACGGGCAGCAGTGGTCTGGTCAGTGGAGGCCTAGTGGAAGGAGGGACCGCAGACAGGCATGAAAGGCCTAACATAATAACATTGGGCTGGCTGTAGGCAATTCGAAATTGGTTCCAGGGGTACACGGGCAGCAGTGGCATGGTCAGTGGAGGCCTAGTGGAAGGAGGGACCGCAGACAGGCATCAAAGGCCTAACATAATAACATTGGGCTGGCTGTAGGCAATTCGAAATTGGTTCCAGGGGTACACGGGCAGCAGTGGCATGGTCAGTGGAGGCCTAGTGGAAGGAGGGACCGCAGACAGGCTTCGAAGGCCTAACATAACAAAATTGGGCTTACTGTAGGCAATTTAAAATTGGTTCCAGGGGTACACGGGCAGCAGTGGCCTGGTCAGTGTAGTAGTAGTAGAAAGAACGGACCGCAGACAGGCTTCGAAGGCCTAACATAACAAAATTGGGCTTGCTGTAGGCAATTTTAAATTGGTTCCAGGGGTACACGGGCAGCAGTGGTCTGGTCAGTGGAGGCCTAGTGGAAGAAGGGACCGCAGACAGGCATCAAAGGCCTAACATAACAAAATTGGGCTTGCTGTAGGCAATTCGGAATTGGTTCCAGGGGTACACGGGCAACAGTGGCATGGTCAGTGGAGGCCTAGTGGAAAGAACGGACCGCAGACAGGCTTCGAAGGCCTAACATAACAAAATTGGGCTTGCTGTAGGCAATTTTAAATTGGTTCCAGGGGTACACGGACAGCAGTGGTCTGGTCAGTGGAGGCCTAGTGGAAGGAGGGACCGCAGACAGGCATCAAAGGCCTAACATAATAACATTGGGCTGGCTGTAGGCAATTCGAAATTGGTTCCAGGGGTACACGGGCAGCAGTGGCATGGTCAGTGGAGGCCTAGTGGAAAGAACGGACCGCAGACAGGCTTCGAAGGCCTAACATAAAAAAATTGGGCTGGCTGTAGGCAATTTTAAATTGGTTCCAGGGGAACACGGGCAGCAGTGGCCAGGTCATCGGAGGCTGATTGTAATGAGTGTCTGCCAGTTAGTAGTCCAAAACAATACATAAATGTGAATGTCTCACATTAAAACCCAACGAAAACACAAAAGGGTGCAATCTTTAGGTACAGGGGTGGGATCCTCTGCGTAGTTTCTGACCTACTAATTTGGCACCAAGTACAGTGGGGCAAAAAAGTATTTAGTCAGTCAGCAATAGTGCAAGTTCCACCACTTAAAAAGATGAGAGGCGTCTGTAATTTACATCATAGGTAGACCTCAACTATGGGAGACAAACTGAGAAAAAAAAATCCAGAAAATCACATTGTCTGTTTTTTTAACATTTTATTTGCATATTATGGTGGAAAATAAGTATTTGGTCAGAAACAAAATTTCATCTCAATACTTTGTAATATATCCTTTGTTGGCAATGACAGAGGTCAAACGTTTTCTGTAAGTCTTCACAAGGTTGCCACACACTGTTGTTGGTATGTTGGCCCATTCCTCCATGCAGATCTCCTCTAGAGCAGTGATGTTTTTGGCTTTTCGCTTGGCAACACGGACTTTCAACTCCCTCCAAAGGTTTTCTATAGGGTTGAGATCTGGAGACTGGCTAGGCCACTCTATGACCTTGAAATGCTTCTTACGAAGCCATTCCTTTGTTGCCCTGGCGGTGTGCTTTGGATCATTGTCATGTTGAAAGACCCAGCCACGTTTCATCTTCAATGCCCTTGCTGATGGAAGGAGGTTTGCACTCAAAATCTCACGATACATGGCCCCATTCATTCTTTCTTGTACCCGGATCAGTCGTCCTGGCCCCTTTGCAGAGAAACAGCTCCAAAGCATGATGTTTCCACCACCATGCTTTACAGTAGGTATGGTGTTTGATGGATGCAACTCAGTATTCTTTTTCCTCCAAACACGACAAGTTGTGTTTCTACCAAACAGTTCCAGTTTGGTTTCATCAGACCATAGGACATTCTCCCAAAACTCCTCTGGATCATCCAAATGCTCTCTAGCAAACTTCAGACGGGCCCGGACATGTACTGGCTTAAGCAGTGGGACACGTCTGGCACTGCAGGATCTGAGTCCATGGTGGCGTAGTGTGTTACTTATGGTAGGCCTTGTTACATTGGTCCCAGCTCTCTGCAGTTCATTCACTAGGTCCCCCCGCGTGGTTCTGGGATTTTGCTCACCGTTCTTGTGATCATTCTGACCCCACGGGGTGGGATTTTGCGTGGAGCCCCAGATCGAGGGAGATTATCAGTGGTATTGTATGTCTTCCATTTTCTAATTATTGCTCTCACTGTTGATTTCCTCACTCCAAGCTGGTTGGCTATTGCAGATTCAGTCTTCCCAGCCTGGTGCAGGGCTACAATTTTGTTTCTGGTGTCCTTTGACAGCTCTTTGGTCTTCACCATAGTGGAGTTTGGAGTCAGACTGTTTGAGGGTGTGCACAGGTGTCTTTTTATACTGATAACAAGTTTAAACAGGTGCCATTACTACAGGTAATGAGTGGAGGAAAGAGGAGACTCTTAAAGAAGAAGTTACAGGTCTGTGAGAGCCAGAAATCTTGATTGTTTGTTTCTGACCAAATACTTATTTTCCACCATAATATGCAAATAAAATGTTAAAAAAACAGACAATGTGATTTTCTGGATTTTTTTTTCTCAGTTTGTCTCCCATAGTTGAGGTCTACCTATGATGTAAATTACAGACGCCTCTCATCTTTTTAAATGGTGGAACTTGCACTATTGCTGACTGACTAAATACTTTTTTGCCCCACTGTATTTACTTGGGTAAATAGAGGACACTGCCCCTGACTATGTTAAGTACCATCATACATGTCAACACAATGGTATTGTCAGTGGCAGGAATGGAAGGATGTCAGCGCATAGTCTAAACATTGGTGGAAGTGTGAGAGATAATTGTGGAAGTGGTAGAGCAATGTTTGACCTGGGGTGGGTGAACTCTCTTGTGGCCGGCGGTACAGGCCCAGGGCCCCTCATGTTACAACAGTGTGTCTGACGTTGGGTGCGCACCACCACCGCCAGAGACAGTTTATTGTACTATGAGGGACCCAGTGTCAGTGCTGTCGACCAAAAGCGGGCACACCCACCTCTTCAGACAAAGAGCACTCTCACGGGTGCTTGCGCCAAGTCGCGATACCACGGCCCCGTGTGGGGAGTTTGGCCATTTAGGTAGGTGTAAACATGTCGTGTGCTGGACAATCAGCTGCTGCAAATTAAGACATTTGATAAGTAATTCACAGTAGTCCACAGGCAAGAGCTTTTCATAAGAAAGCTAGGTGTCGCCCGGGCAAGGTGGGGCAAAAGAATTAGAAATCCAGTTGTGGTTCATTTTAATGAATGTTAGATCATCAACATTTTGTGTAGCCAGACGAGTCCTTTTTTCGGTTAATATTGAACCAGCAGCACTGAATACTCTTTCAGATAGGACACTAGCTGCCGGGCAAGCAAGCTCCTGCAATGCATATTCAGCCAATTCTGGCCAGGTGTCTAATTTGGATGCCCAGTAATCAAATGGGAATGACGGTTGAGGGAGAACATCGATAAGGGATGAAAAATAGTTTGTAACCATACTGGACAAATGTTGTCTCCAGTCTCTTTGAATTGATGCAGCAGTACCTGTCCTGACTGCGGTCATAGCAAAATCACTCCACAACCTGGTCAGAAAACCCCTCTGTCCAACGCCACTTCTGATGTGTGCACCCTTAGCACTCCTGGTCTGCTGCCCCCTGGAGCTCATGTGAGAACGATCACGGGCGCTGTGTGCTGGGAATGCCTGAAGCAAACGGTCAACAAGAGTTGATTGTTTTGTTGCTAATATTAGTTCCAAGTTCTCATGTGGCATAATATTTTGCAATTTGCCTTTATAGCGAGGATCAAGGAGGCAGGCCAACCAGTAATCGTCATCGTTCATCATTTTTGTAATGCGTGTGTCCCTTTTGAGGATACGCAAGGCATAATCCGCCATGTGGGCCAAAGTTCCAGTTGTCAAATCTGCGGTTGTGCTTGGTTGAGGGGCAGTTGCAGGCAAATCTACGTCACTTGTGTCCCTCAAAAAACCAGAACCCGGCCTTGCCACGCAACCAATTTCCAGTGCCCCCGGGAAAGCTTCCTCATTAAAAATATACTCATCCCCATCGTCCTACTCGTCCTCCACCTCCTCTTCGCCCGCTACCTCGTCCTGTACACTGCCCTGACCAGACAATGGCTGACTGTCATCAAGGCTTTCCTCTTCCTCTGGTGCAGACGCCTGATCCTTTATGTGCGTCAAACTTTGCATCAGCAGACGCATTAGGGGGATGCTCATGCTTATTATGGCGTTGTCTGCACTAACCAGCCGTGTACATTCCTCAAAACACTGAAGGACTTGACACATGTCATGTATCTTCGACCACTGCACATCCGACAACTCCATGTCTGCCATCCTACTGCCTGCCCGTGTATGTGTATCCTCCCACAAAAACATAACAGCCCGCCTCTGTTCGCACAGTCTCTGAAGCATGTGCAGTGTTGAGTTCCACCTTGTTGCAACGTCTATGATTAGGCGATGCTGGGGAAGGTTCAAAGACCGCTGATAGGTCTGCATACGGCTGGAGTGTACAGGCGAACAGCGGATATGTGAGCAAAGTCCACGCACTTTGAGAAGCAGGTCGGAGAAACCTGGATAAGTTTTCAATAAGCACTGCACCACCAGGTTTAAGGTGTGAGCCAGGCAAGGAATGTGTTTCAGCCATGAAATTCCTTCCATTATCACTCACTACCTTGCCTGCCTCAAGATCTACTGTGCCCAGCCACGACTGCGTTTCTTGCTGCAAGAACTCGGACAGAACTTCCGCGGTGTGTATGTTGTCGCCCAAACACTTCATAGCCAATACAGCCTGCTGACGCTTGCCAGTAGCTGCCCCATAATGGGACAACTGGTGTGCAACAGTGACAGCTGACGATGGAGTGGTTTGACGACTGCGGTCTGTGGAAGAGCTCTCGCTTCTGCAGGAGGACGAGGAGGAGGAGGAGGGGGTGCGAACGCCTGCAGCCAACTGTTTCCTAGACCGTGGGCTAGGCACAACTGTCCCGAAATTGATGTCCCCTGTGGACCCTGCATCCACCACATTCACCCAGTGTGCCGTGATGGACACGTAACGTCCCTGGCCATGCCTACTGGTCCATGCATCTGTAGTCAGGTGCACCTTTGTACTCACAGATTGCCTGAGTGCATGGACGATGCGCTGTTTAACATGCTGGTGCAGGGCAGGGATGGCTTTTCTGGAAAAAAAGTGTCGACTGGGTAGCTCGTAGCGTGGTTCAGCGTACTCCATCAGGGCTTTGATAGCTTCGCTTTCAACTAACCGGTAGGGCATCATCTCTAGCGAGATTAATCTAGCTATGTGGGCGTTCAAACCCTGTGTACGCGGATGCGAGGATAAGTACTTCCTTTTTCTAATCAGAGTCTCATGTAGGGTGAGCTGGACTGGAGAGCTGGAGATCGTGGAACTAGCGGGTGTGCCGGTGGACATGGCAGACTGAGAGACGGTTGGAGACGGTATTGTTTCCGCCGGTGCCCTAGATGCAGTATTTCCTCCTACGAAACTGGTGATTCCCTGACCCTGACTGCTTTGGGATGACAAAGAAACCTGCACAGATACTGCCGGAGGTGCAGAAAATGGTGGCCTTACAGTGACGGAAGGGATGTTGCGTTGCTGAGTAGCTTCATTGGCCGAGTGTGCTACAACCTTAAGGGACTTTTGGTAGTTAGTCCAGGCTTGCAAATGCATGGTGGTTAAATGTCTATGCATGCAACTTGTATTGAGACTTTTCAGATTCTGACCTCTGCTTAAGCTAGTTGAACATTTTTGACAGATGACTTTGCGCTGATCTATTGGATGTTGTTTAAAAAAATGCCAGACTGCACTCTTCCTAGCATCGGATCCCTTTTCAGGAATTGCAGACTGAGCTTTAACCGGATGGACACGCTGTCCTCCAACAGTTTTTTGCTTTGCAACGCGTTTTGGGCCAGATACGGGCCCGGCAGATGGAACCTGTTGCGATGTTGATGCCTGCTGCGGCCCCTCCTCCTCCGCTTCAGATCTACTGCCGCCTGCACCCTGTTCCCCCAATGGCTGCCAATCGGGGTCAACAACTGGGTCATCTATAACCTCCTCTTCTAGCTCGTGTGCAACTTCGTCTGTGTCACCGTGTAGGTCGGTGGTATAGCGTTCGTGACGGGGCAACATAGTCTCATCAGGGTCTGATTCTGGATCAGTACCCTGAGAGGGCAATGTTGTGGTCTGAGTCAAAGGACCAGCATAGTAGTCTGGCTGTGGCTGTGCATCAGTGCACTCCATGTCAGAATCTACTTGTAATGAGCATGGCCTGTTAACTGTTTCACTTTCTAAGCCAGGGACGGTATGTGTAAAGAGCTCCATGGAGTAACCCGTTGTGTCGCCTGCTGCATCCTTCTCTCTTGTTGTTGTTTTTGCTGAAGAGGACAAGGAAGCGACTTGTCCCTGACCGTGAACATCCACTAACGACGCGCTGCTTTTACATTTACCAGTTTCAGAAGAGGAGGCAAAAGAGCTAGAGGCTGAGTCTGCAAGGTAAGCCAAAACTTGCTCTTGCTGCTCCGGCTTTAAAAGCGGTTTTCCTACTCCCTGAAAAGGGAGCGTTCGAGGCCTTCTGTAGCCAGACGACGAACCTGGCTCCACAGCTCCAGACTTCGGTGCAATATTTTTTTTCCCACGACCACCTGATGCTCCACTACCACTACCATAATTACCAGCTGACAATGAACGCCCACGGCCACGACCTCTTCCACCAGACTTCCTCATTGTTTTAAAAACTTAACCAAAGTAACGGTATTTGTTCCTGTAAAACAACTTACACGGTGAGCTATAACTTCAGTATGATTTAGATATCCCTTTACAGTTGGTTGAGACCGCAAGGAAAATCAGGCACAATGTTACACACTCTGTTTTCTGTGGCACCAAATCAGAGAGATGCCACACACGCAGGACTGTCACTCAAGCACAAATGTCAATATTAATCTCCCACTGTATTTTTTTGTTTGTTTGTTTTTTTAAGGAAACTTTAGAAACAAAATAAAATAAAATGATTTATTCAGGAAGAATTTGGAAACAAAATAAAATAAAATGATTTTTTCAGGGAGAATTTAGAAACCAAAAAAAATAAAAATAGCCTTTCTATGGCCCAGTGCCCACTATTTGAGAGAGAGAGAGATGGCACACCCAGGAGTCAGGAGTGACACACAAGCAGAAAGGGCAATATTAATCTCCCACTGATTTCTTTTTGATTTTTTCAGGGAGAATTTAGAATCACAATAAAATGCAAAAAAAAAAAAATAGGCTTTCTATGGCCCAATGCCCACTATTTGAGAGAGAGAGATGGCACACCCAGGAGTCAGGAGTGGCACACAAGCAGAAAGGGCAATATTAATCTCCCACTGATTTCTTTTTGATTTTTTCAGGGAGAATTTAGAAACACAATAAAATAAAAAAAAAATAGGCTTTCTATGGCCCAGTGCCCACTATTTGAGAGAGAGAGATGGCACACCCAGGAGTCAGGAGTGGCACACAAGCAGAAAGGGCAATATTAATCTCCCACTGATTTTTTTTTTCAGGGAGACTTTAGAAACAAAGTTAAATAAAATGATTTATTCAGGAAGAATTTGGAAACAAAATAAAATAAAATGATTTTTTCAGGGAGAATTTAGAAACCAAAAAAATTAAAAATAGCCTTTCTATGGCCCAGTGCCCACTATTTGAGAGAGAGAGATGGCACACCCAGGAGTCAGGAGTGACACACAAGCAGAAAGGGCAATATTAATCTCCCACTGATTTCTTTTTGATTTTTTCAGGGAGAATTTAGAAACACAATAAAATAAAAAAAAATAGGCTTTCTATGGCCCAGTGCCCACTATTTGAGAGAGAGGAGAGAGAGATGACACACCCAGGAGTCAGGAGTGGCACACAAGCAGAAAGGGCAATATTAATCTCCCACTGATTTCTTTTTGATTTTTTCAGGGAGAATTTAGAAACACAATAAAATAAAAAAAATAGCCTTTCTATGGCCCAGTGCCCACTATTTGAGAGAGAGAGATGGCACACCCAGGAGTCAGGAGTGGCACACAAGCAGAAAGGGCAATATTAATCTCCCACTGATTTCTTTTTGATTTTTTCAGGGAGAATTTAGAAACACAATAAAATAAAAAAAAAAAAATAGGCTTTCTATGGCCCAGTGCCCACTATTTGAGAGAGAGAGATGGCACACCCAGGAGTCAAGACTGGCACACAAGCAGAAAGGGCAATATTAATCTCCCACTGATTTTTTTTTTCAGGGAGACTTTAGAAACAAAATTAAATAAAATGATTTATTCAGGAAGAATTTGGAAACAAAATAAAATAAAATGATTTTTTCAGGGAGAATTTAGAAACCAAAAAAAATAAAAATAGCCTTTCTATGGCCCAGTGCCCACTATTTGAGAGAGAGAGATGGCACACCCAGGAGTCAAGACTGGCACACAAGCAGAAAGGGCAATATTAATCTCCCACTGATTTCTTTTTGATTTTTTCAGGGAGAATTTAGAAACACAATAAAATTAAAAAAAAAATAGGCTTTCTATGGCCCAGTGCCCACTATTTGAGAGAGAGAGATGGCACACCCAGGAGTCAGGAGTGACACACAAGCAGAAAGGGCAATATTAATCTCCCACTGATTTCTTTTTGATTTTTTCAGGGAGAATTTAGAAACACAATAAAATAAAAAAAATAGCCTTTCTATGGCCCAGTGCCCACTATTTGAGAGAGAGAGATGGCACACCCAGGAGTCAGGAGTGGCACACAAGCAGAAAGGGCAATATTAATCTCCCACTGATTTCTTTTTGATTTTTTCAGGGAGAATTTAGAAACACAATAAAATAAAATAAAAAAAATAGGCTTTCTATGGCCCAGTGCCCACTATTTGAGAGAGAGAGATGGCACACCCAGGAGTCAAGACTGGCACACAAGCAGAAAGGGCAATATTAATCTCCCACTGATTTTTTTTTCAGGGAGACTTTAGAAACAAAATTAAATAAAATGATTTATTCAGGAAGAATTTGGAAACAAAATAAAATAAAATGATTTTTTCAGGGAGAATTTAGAAACCAAAAAAAATAAAAATAGCCTTTCTATGGCCCAGTGCCCACTATTTGAGAGAGAGAGATGGCACACCCAGGAGTCAAGACTGGCACAGAAGCAGAAAGGGCAATATTAATCTCCCACTGATTTCTTTTTGATTTTTTCAGGGAGAATTTAGAAACACAATAAAATTAAAAAAAAAAATAGGCTTTCTATGGCCCAGTGCCCACTATTTGAGAGAGAGAGATGGCACACCCAGGAGTCAGGAGTGGCACACATGCAGAAAGGGCAATATTAATCTCCCACTGATTTCTTTTTGATTTTTTCAGGGAGAATTTAGAAACAAAAAAAAAAAATAGCCTTTCTATGGCCCAGTGCCCACTATTTGAGAGAGAGAGATGGCACACCCAGGAGTCAGGAGTGGCACACAAGCAGAAAGGGCAATATTAATCTCCCACTGATTTCTTTTTGATTTTTTCAGGGAGAATTTAGAAACCAAAAAAAATAAAAATAGCCTTTCTATGGCCCAGTGCCCACTATTTGAGAGAGAGAGATGGCACACCCAGGAGTCAGGAGTGACACACAAGCAGAAAGGGCAATATTAATCTCCCACTGATTTCTTTTTGATTTTTTCAGGGAGAATTTAGAAACACAATAAAAAAATTAAAAAAAAATAGCCTTTCTATGGCCCAGTGCCCACTATTTGAGAGAGAGAGATGGCACACCCAGGAGTCAGGAGTGGCACACAAGCAGAAAGGGCAATATTAATCTCCCACTGATTTTTTTATTTTTTCTGGGAGTATTTAGAAACCCAATAAAACAGAAAAATGAAAAGGCTTTCTATGGTCCACTATGTGAGAGAGATGGCACACACAGGGATGGCACTCTAGCAGAAATGCCAAATTGCCAATCTTAATCTCCCACAAAAAAAAATAAAAACAGGGACTGTCCTACAATTACTATCTTCCTGCAGTAATCTCAGCCAGGTATGGCAGGCAGCAATAAGGAGTGGACTGATGCACAAATTAAATAAAAAGTGTGGACAAACAAACAAGATAGCTGTGCAGAAAGGAAGGAACAAGAGGATTTGTGCTTTGAAAAAAGCAGTTGGTTTGCACAGCGGCGTACACACAGCAATGCAGCTATCAGGGAGCCTTCTAGGGCAGCCCAATGAGCTACAGCGCTGAGAAAAAAAAAAAAATACAGCCTCCACTGTCCCTGCACACCGAAGGTGGTGTTGGACAGTGGAAATTGCTACAGCACAAGCGGTTTGGTGGTTAATGGACCCTGCCTAACGCTATCCCTGCTTCTGACGAAGCGGCAGCAACCTCTCCCTAAGCTCAGATCAGCAGCAGTAAGATGGCGGTCGGCGGGAACGCCTCTTTATAGCCCCTGTGACGCCGCAGACAGCAAGCCAATCACTGCAATGCCCTTCTCTAAGATGGTGGGGACCAGGACCTATGTCATCACGCTGCCCACACTCTGCGTTCACCTTCATTGGCTGAGAAATGGCGCTTTTCGCATCATTGAAACGCGACTTTGGCGCGAAAGTCGCGTACCGCATGGCCGACCCCACACAAGGGTCGGATCGGGTTTCATGTAACCCGACTTTGCCAAAAGTCGGCAACTTTTGAAAATGAACGACCCGTTTCGCTCAACCCTAGTCAAGACTGGGCCAAGAAATATCTTAAGACTGACTTTTCAAAAGTTTTATGGTCTGATGAAATGAGAGTGATTCTTGATGCGCCAGATGGATGGGCCAGAGGCTGGATCAGTAAAAGGCAGAGAGCTCCACTCCGACTCAGACGACAGCAGGGTGGAGGTGGGGTACTGGTAATATCAAAGATGAACTTGTGGGACCTTTTCGGGTTGAGGATGGAGTGATGCTCAACTTCCAGACCTACTGCCAGTTTCTGGAAGACAACGTCTTCAAGCAGTGGTAAAGGAAGAAGTCGGTATCGTTCAAGAAAAACATGATTTTCATGCAGGACAATGCTATATCACATGCCTCCAACTACTCCACAGTGTGGCTGGCCAGTAAAGGTCTCAAAGAAGAAATAAATAATGACATGGCCCCCTTGTTCACCTGATCTGAACCCCATAGAGAACCGGTGGTCTCTCATAAAATGTGAGATCTACAGGGAGGGAAAACAATACACCCTTCGGAACAATGTCTGGAGGCTGTGGTGGCTGCTGCACGCAATGTTCATCGTAAACAGATCCAGCAACTGACAGAATCTATGGATGGAAGGCTGTTGAGTGTCATCATAAAGAAAGGTGGCTATATTGGTCACTAATTTTGGGGGGGTTTGTTTTTGCATGTCAGGAATGTTTAATTCTAAATTTTGTGCAGTTATACAGTTAGGGCCAGAAATATTTGGACAGTGACACAATTTTCGCGAGTTGGGCTCTGCATGCATGCCACCACATTGGATTTGAAATGAAACCTCTACAACAGAATTCAAGTGCAGATTGTAACGTTTAATTTGAAGGGTTGAACAAAAATATCTGATAGAAAATGTAGGAATTGTACACATTTCTTTACAAACACTCCACATTTTAGGAGGTCAAAAGTAATTGGACAAATAAACATAACCCAAACAAAATATTTTTATTTTCAATATTTTGTTGCAAATCCTTTGGAGGCAATCACTGCCTTAAGTCTGGAACCCATGGACATCACCAAACGCTGGGTTTCCTCCTTCTTAATGCTTTGCCAGGCCTTTACAGCCGCAGCCTTCAGGTCTTGCTTGTTTGTGGGTCTTTCCGTCTTAAGTCTGGATTTGAGCAAGTGAAATGCATGCTCAATTGGGTTTAGATCTGGAGATTGACTTGGCCATTGCAGAATTTTCCACTTTTTGGCACTCATGAACTCCTGGGTAGCTTTGGCTGTATGCTTGGGGTCATTGTCCATCTGTACTATGAAGCGCCGTCCAATCAACTTTGCAGCATTTGGCTGAATCTGGGCTGAAAGTATATCCCGGTACACTTCAGAATTCATCCGGCTACTCTTGTCTGCTCTTATGTCATCAATAAACACAAGTGACCCAGTGCCATTGAAAGCCATGCATGCCCATGCCATCACGTTGCCTCCACCATGTTTTACAGAGGATGTGGTGTGCCTTGGATTATGTGCCGTTCCCTTTCTTCTCCAAACTTTTTTCTTCCCATCATTCTGGTACAGGTTGATCTTTGTCTCATCTGTCCATAGAATGCTTTTCCAGAACTGAGCTGGCTTCTTGAGGTGTTTTTCTGCAAATTTAACTCTGGCCTGTCTATTTTTGGTATTGATGAATGGTTTGCATCTAGATGTGAACCCTTTGTATTTACTGTCATGGAGTCTTCTCTTTACTGTTGACTTAGAGACAGATACACCTACTTCACTGAGAGTGTTCTGGACTTCAGTTGATGTTGTGAACGGGTTCTTCTTCATCAAATTAAATATGCGGCGATCATCCACCACTGTTGTCATCCGTGGACGACCAGGCCTTTTTGAGTTCCCAAGCTCACCAGTCAATTCCTTTTTTCTCAGAATGTACCCAACTGTTGATTTTGCTACTCCAAGCATGTCTACTATCTCTCTGATGGATTTTTTCTTTTTTTTCAGCCTCAGGATGTTCTGCTTCACCTCAATTGAGAGTTCCTTTGACCGCATGTTGTCTGCTCACAGCAACAGCTTCCAAATGCAAAACCACACACCTGGAATCCACCCCTGACCTTTTAACTACTTCATTGATTACAGGTTAACGAGGGAGACGGCTTCAGAGTTAATTGCAGCCCTTAGAGTCCATTGTCCAATTACTTTTGGTCCCTTGAAAAAGAGGACGCTATGCATTACAGAGCTATGATTCCTAAACCCTTTCTCCGATTTGGATGTGAAAACTATCATATTGCAGCTGGGAGTGTGCACTTTCAGCCCATATTATATATATAATTGTATTTCTGAACATGTTTTTGTAAACAGCTAAAATAACAAAACTTGTGTCACTGTCCAAATATTTCTGGCCCTAAATGTATTGGTTTACCTGGTGAAAATAAACAAGTGAGATGGGAACATTCAGTGTCTCCCTCCCCCACACCACCTCCTCACTTCACCCCTTGTCAGTCGGTGTTCCTCAAGGCTCTGTTCTAGGACCCCTACTCGTGTCCATCTACACTTTCGGCCTGGGACAGCTCATAGAATCCCACGGTATGCAGTACCATCTCTACGCTGACGACACACAGATTTACCTATCCGGACCTGACCTCACCTCCTTACTTACCAAAATCCCGCACTGTCTGTCTGCTATTTCAGCCTTCTTTTCTGCTCGCTTTCTACAACTGAACATGGACAAAACATAATTCATCTTCTTTCCCCATCTCACTCTACCCCTCCACCAGACCTATCCATCAAGGTCAATAGCTGCTCACTTTCCCCAGTCCCACACGCCCGGTGCCTCAGGGTGATCCTCGAC
Organism: Ranitomeya imitator; assembly: GCF_032444005.1. Lineage (NCBI taxonomy): Eukaryota > Metazoa > Chordata > Amphibia > Anura > Dendrobatidae > Ranitomeya > Ranitomeya imitator. Next base: position 59,854,142 of record NC_091282.1, on the reverse strand, counting down.
TCTACCCTCTCTTTCAACCCACATATCCAAGCCCTTGTCTCCTCCTGCCGTCTCAAACTCAAAAATATTTCCCGGATCCGTGCTTTCCTTGACCGCGACACCGCTAAAATGCTAGTGCATGCTCTTATCATCTCCCGCCTCGACTACTGCAACCTCCTACTCTCTGGACTCCCCTCTAGCACTCTGGCACCACTCCAATCCATCCTACACTCTGCTGCCCGACGAATCTACCTGTCTCCCCGCTATTCCCCAGCCTCTCCCCTATGTCAAGCCCTTCACTGGCTTCCTATCGCCCAGAGACTCCAGTTCAAAACCCTCACAATGACATACAAAGCCATCCACAACCTGTCTCCTCCATACATCTGTGACATGGTCTCTCGGTACCGACCTACACGCAACCTCCGATCCTCTCAAGACCTCCTTCTCTACTCCCCTCTCATCTCTTCTTCCCACAACCGCATCCAAGACTTCTCCCATGCTTGCCCCATACTCTGGAACTCTCTACCCCAACACATCAGACTCTCGCCTACCATAGAAACCTTCAAAAAGAACCTGAACACTCACCTCTTCCGACAAGCCTACAGCCTGCAGTGATCCTGAGGTTACTGAACCGCCGCACAACCTGTCCTACCCTCTCCTAGTGTTTCATCACCCATCCCCTGCAGACTGTGAGCCCTCACGGGCAGGGTCCTCCCTCCTTATGTACCCGTGTGCCTTATTTGCTCATGTTTAATGTATTTGTCTAAATTTGCCCCGTATTCACATGTAAAGCGCCATGGAATAAATGGCGCAATAAAAATGTATAATAATAATAATAAATAATAATAATATATTTGCTTTTTATTAAGTTGCCTAATAATTCTGCACAGTAATAGTTACCTGCACAAACAGATATCCTCCTAAGATAGCCAAATCTAAAAAAAAAAACACTCCAACTTCCAAAAATATTAAGCTTTGATATTTATGAGTCTTTTGGGTTGATTGAGAACATTGTTGTTGATCAACAATAAAAATCATCCTCTAAAATACAACTTGCCTAATTATTCTGCACACAGTGTATATTATAGAGGGTTACTTTAGAATTTAGAGGGTACAGAGAACCACACAGCACGTGCAGTACTAGGGACACATATGGCAGCAGCGTCTCAGTATTGGAATATGAGGTGCAGTAATAGGGACACATACGGCAGCAGCGGCTCAGTATTGGAATATGAGGTGCAGTAATAGGGACACATACGGCAGCCTCGGGTCAGTATTGGGGTATCGGGTGCAGTAATAGGGACACATACGGCAGCAGCGGCTCAGTATTGGGGTATCGGGTGCAGTAATAGGGACACATACGGCAGCAGTGGCTCAGTATTGGGGTATCGGGTGCAGTAGTAGGGACACATACGGCAGCAGCGGCTCAGTATTGGGGTATCAGGAGCAGTAATAGGGACACATACGGCAGCCTCGAGTCAGTATTGGGGTATCGGGTGCAGTAATAGGGACACATACGGCAGCAGCGGCTCAGTATTGGGGTATCGGGTGCAGTAATAGGGTCACATACAGCAGCAGCGGCTCAGTATTGGGGTATTGGGTGCAGTAATAGGGTCACATATGGCAGCAGTGGCTCAGTATTGGGGTATCAGGTGCAGTAATAGGGTCACATACAGCAGCAGCGGCTCAGTATTGGGGTATCGGGTGCAGTAATAGGGTCACATATGGCAGCAGTGGCTCAGTATTGGGGTATCAGGTGCAGTAATAGGGACACATACGGCAGCCTCGGGTCAGTATTGGGGTATCGGGTGCAGTAATAGGGACACATACGGCAGCAGCGGCTCAGTATTGGGGTATCGGGTGCAGTAATAGGGACACATACGGCAGCAGTGGCTCAGTATTGGGGCATCAGGTGCAGTAATAGGGACACATACGGCAGCAGCGGCTCAGTATTGGGGTATCAGGAGCAGTAATAGGGACACATACGGCAGCCTCGAGTCAGTATTGGGGTATCAGGTGCAGTAATAGGGACACATACGGCAGCAGCGGCTCAGTATTGGGGTATCAGGTGCAGTAATAGGGACACATATGGCAGCAGCGGCTCAGTATTGGGGTATCAGGGGCAGTAATAGGGACACATACGGCAGCAGCAGCTCAGTATTGTGGTATCAGGGGCAGTAATAGGGACACATACGGCAGCAGCGGCTCAGTATTGTGGTATCAGGTGCAGTAATAGGGACACATACGGCAGCATCGGGTCAGTATTGGGGTATCAGGTGCAGTAATAGGGACACATACAGCAGCAGCGGCTCAGTATTGGGGTATCAGGTGCAGTAATAGGGACACATATGGCAGCAGCGGCTCAGTATTGGGGTATCAGGGGCAGTAATAGGGACACATACGGCAGCAGCAGCTCAGTACTGTGGTATCAGGGGCAGTAATAGGGACACATACGGCAGCAGCGGCTCAGTATTGGGGTATCAGGTGTAGTAATAGGGACACATACGGCAGCAGCGGCTCAGTGTTGGGGTATCAGGGGCAGTAATAGGGACACATACGGCATCAGTGGCTCAGTATTGGGGTATCGGGTGCAGTAATAGGGTCACATACAGCAGCAGCGGCTCAGTATTGGGGTATTGGGTGCAGTAATAGGGTCACATATGGCAGCAGTGGCTCAGTATTGGGGTATCAGGTGCAGTAATAGGGTCACATACAGCAGCAGCGGCTCAGTATTGGGGTATCGGGTGCAGTAATAGGGTCACATATGGCAGCAGTGGCTCAGTATTGGGGTATCAGGTGCAGTAATAGGGACACATACGGCAGCAGCGGCTCAGTATTGGGGTATCGGGTGCAGTAATAGGGTCACATAGGGCAGCAGCGGCTCAGTATTGGGGTATCAGGTGCAGTAATAGGGTCACATACGGCAGCAGCGGCTCAGTATTGGGGTATCAGGGGCAGTAATAAGGACACATACGGCAGCAGCGGCTCAGTATTGGGGTATCAGGTGCAGTAATAGGGTCACATACGGCAGCAGCGGCTCAGTATTGGGGTATCAGGTGCAGTAATAGGGTCACATAGGGCAGCAGCGGCTCAGTATTGGGGTATCAGGTGCAGTAATAGGGACACATACGGCAGCAGCGGCTCAGTATTGGGGTATCAGGTGCAGTAATAGGGACACATACGGCAGCAGCGGCTCAGTATTGGGGTATCAGGGGCAGTAATAGGGACACATACGGCAGCAGTGGCTCAGTATTGGGGTATCAGGGGCAGTAATAGGGACACAGATGGCAGCAGCAGCTCAGTACTGTGGTATCAGGGGCAGTAATAGGGACACAGATGGCAGCAACGGCTCAGTATTGGGGTATCAGGTGGAGTAATAGGGACACATACGGCAGCAGCGGCTCAGTATTGGGGTATCAGGTGCAGTAATAGGGACACATATGGCAGCAACGGCTCAGGATTGGGGTATCAGCAGGATGAGGAGTTTGTGCAGGTTGGGAATAGATGCTGATGGGGCTGGAATATGAGAAGTGAAATGTGTCTTTGTTGTATTCTCTGCAGATGAGTTGTAGCTGGAAGAAGTTGTCATGTCGGTCTGGGCCAGATGGAAAAGATGGGAAAAGTGAATGATTCCATCAGAGAGAACGTCAGTTGTAAGCCATTATCTCGTGACTGTGCTGTGATCTGTTATATGCTCTGTAGGGCTGGTATCTACCACTGACCATATGGCGGTAACATCCATGTTGGTCGTTATATAGAGATTATCTTCAGTAACAGCGCGGTCATCTGCTGAGGTTCTCCTCCACTATTAGGGCGCGTCACCCAGTTGTTATCAAGGTTACCTGGTTAGGGGCCCACCCAGAAGCTTCGTCCACCCTGAACTAAAATCATAGCTATGACTCTGGCTGAAAGGGTTAGAAATAGCGCTGATATAAAATGGGAACAGAATGGGGAAGAAACATGGATGCATCTATGACTCCCAGGTCGCTGATGTTGTCAGAGTATTACTCCACTTTAATGGCCTGACAATAAAACACACAAATCTGAAGATAAAATGGACTTTACAGAAAAAAATAATAGTAAACATTCTTTCCAGTATAATGACTTGTATATAAGGCAAAATTAAAAAGATAAATAAATGCCTCCTCCGCCACTTAGGCTGTGTGCCCACGATCGGTAATATTAGGAGCAGAATATTTTCGCTGCATTCAAAGTGCTGCATTGTACAGTACAATCACAGTGTATGGGATTAATTGAAATCTCATGCCCACTATGATTCCTGTGGAAATGCTCAGTCTTCTGTGTGGAATTTCCCCATATACTTGCATTAGATGTGGTAAATCCAGAGTTAGAAGAAAAAGCTCATGCGTTTCATACTCGTTTACGCAGGTGTTTATAGCCTGGTGGTAATAAATAAATAATTTTAAACAATTAATGCAGGTTCCCCCTAATTTTGTTAACCAACCAAGTTAAAACAGACAACTCTAGGCTTATATTTCAGGCTGGGAAGGTCACTGGTTATTAGGCCCTGCCCACAGAATTGGCATGTCACATGAGATGTGCTAATTCTGGCACTTTGCCCAGTTCTTGCCGATTGCCCTGGTGCGGTTTCAATTGAGGCAATGGTAGTTGGGGATGATGAAAGCTCATACTTGTCAAAAATACTATATAGAGGACTAGGGGGATGCAATATACTGTATGGAGGACTATGGGGTGCATTACCTTAAATGGAGGAAAGTAGGGTGAAATTAGCCATATGGAGGACTATGAGGTGAATTATACTATATGGAGGACTATGGGGTGATTTATACTCTTTTGATAACTACGGGGTACCAGCATCTCATGTCCATGTGGCCAGCTTGATCCGGTCTTTTCACGTGGCACACCTTGATAAACCTGGTATTGAGGTTACAGTGGTTCCCCGTAGAAGGGGGCACTGTCATTGGTTTACTGCGACAGAAAGGAGCCAGAAGACTGCAGTGTCTGATTTCTCCTACTCCTGCACTGTTTAGAAGCACTTCACCTTGATATTAAACGGTGCAGGTTTCTTTTAGCAGTGCAGGGGTTAATCTGCTCAGCTGAGAGCTCTTGGAAGCTTTCCTGCATTAAGTTTCACAGCTGTTCACTGTTAGCTACTCCCATCTCCTATATAATCATGGTGATTAGATGATGGTTTGTGGTTGTTTTTTTTTAGAAGGTGCTTGGTAGATTTATCTGAGACTGTAGCTAGGTTTTGAGTGTGTGCAAATTCCTCTCCTTCTTCTACTTTGGTTTTACTAAATCCTCCACTCCCCGATGTTTACCTCTGTTGTTTGTGTGCGTATATTTGTATGATTGGTGTTTTCCTTCATCAGTGTTTGTATTACCTTGTTAGTCTGGTTGGTCTACTTCGGTACTCTACTACTTCCCTTTTCACAGGGTGGGAGAACGGTACAGGCTGAGGGCAGATTTATAAGCTACGGCAAGGCACGTGGACCCGACGTCTTCACCTTTAGAAGTAATCCAGTGAACAGGGTGAATTAAGGTGCCCCTAACGTTAGGGACAGGGAAGGAGCCCATGGTCCCGGGACACCCCACAACAGAGTCGTGACACCACCATTCACAATAGGTGATATCACAGCTCACCTCCTCCAACTTTATAATGTATAATAACACCTCTCTATACAGTAGATAACACACGATCTATGATTCACAAAAGGGGATATCACAGTTCACCTCCTCCTCCCATACAATGACTGATAATACCTCTATATACAGTAGATAACACAGGATCCACCATTCACAATAGGTGATATCACAGCTCACCTCCTCCTCCTGTACAATGACTGATAACATCTCTATATACAGTAGATAACACAGGATCCACCATTCACAATAGGTGATGTTATAACTCACCTACTCCTCTTGTACAATGACTGATAACACCCCAATATACAGTAGATAACACAGGATCCACCATTCACAATAAGTGATATCACAGCTCCCCTCCTCCTCCTGTACAATGACTAATAACTCCTCTACATACAGTAGATAACACAGGATCCACCATTCACAATAGGTGATATCACAGCTCACCTCCTCCTCCTGTACAATGACTGATAACATCTCTATATACAGTAGATAACACAGGATCCACCATTCACAATAGGTGATGTTATAACTCACCTACTCCTCTTGTACAATGACTGATAACACCCCAATATACAGTAGATAACACAGGATCCACCATTCACAATAAGTGATATCACAGCTCCCCTCCTCCTCCTGTACAATGACTAATAACTCCTCTACATACAGTAGATAACACAGGATCCACCATTCACAATAGGTGATATCACAGCTCACCTCCTCCTCCTGTACAATGACTGATAACATCTCTATATACAGTAGATAACACAGGATCCACCATTCACAATAGGTGATGTTATAACTCACCTACTCCTCTTGTACAATGACTGATAACACCCCAATATACAGTAGATAACACAGGATCCACCATTCACAATAAGTGATATCACAGCTCCCCTCCTCCTCCTGTACAATGACTAATAACTCCTCTACATACAGTAGATAACACAGGATCCACCATTCACAATAGGTGATGTCACAGCGTACCTTCTCCTCCTGTACAATGACTGATAACACCTCTATATACAGTAGATAACACAGGATCCACCATTCACAATAGGTGATGTCACAGCTCACCTCCTCCTCCTGTACAATGACTGATAACACCTCTAGATACAGTAGATAACACAGGATCCACCATTTACAAAAGGTGATGTAACAGCTCTCCTCCTCCTCCTCCTCCTCCTCCTGTACAATGACTGATAACACCTCTATATACAGTAGGTAACACAGGATTCACCATCCACAATATGTGATCTCACAGCTCACCTTCTCCTCCTGTACAATAAGTGATAACACCCCTACATACAGTAGATAACACAGGGTCCACCATTCAGAATAGGTGATATTACAGCTCACCTCCTCCTCCTCCTATACAATGGCTGATAACACCTCTATAAACAGTAGATAACACAGGATCCACCATCCACAATAGGTGATCTCACAGCTCATCTTCTCCTCCTTTACAATGACTGATAACACCTCTATATACAGAGGATAACACAGGATCCACCATTCACAATAGGCGATGTCACAGCTCACCTCCTCCTGTACAATGACTGATAACACCTATATATACAGTAGATAACACAGGATCCACCATTTACAAAAGGTGATGTCACAGCTCACCTCCTCCTCCTCCTGTACAATGACTGATAGCACCTCTATATATAGTAGATAACACAGGATTCACCATCCACAATATGTGATCTCACAGCTCATATTCTCCTCCTGTACAATGACTGATAACACCTCTATATACAGTAGATAACAGGGTCCACCATTCAGAATAGGTGATATTACTGCCCACCTCCTCCTCCTCCTACACAATGGCTGATAACAACTCTATATACAGTAGATAACACAGGATCCACCATCCACAATATGTAATCTCACAGCTCACCTTCTCCTCCTATACAATGGCTGATAACACCTCTATATACAGTAGATAACACAGGATCCACCATTCACAAAAGGTGATGTCACAGCTCACCTCCTCCTGTACAATGACTGATAACACCTCTATATACAGTAGATAACACAGGATCCACCTTTCACAATAGGTGATGTCACAGCTCACCTCCTCCTGTACAATGACTGATAACACCTCTATATACAGTAGATAACACAGGATCCACCATTCACAATAGGTGATGTCACAGCTCACCTCCTCCTCCTGTACAATGACTGATAACACCTCTATATACAGTAGATAACATAGGATCCACCATTCACAATAGCTGATATCACAGCTCACCTCCTCCTCCTCCTGTACAATGACTGATAACACCTCTATATACAGTAGATAACACAGGGTCCACCATTCAGAATAGGTGATATTACAGCCCACCTACTCCTCCTCCTGTACAATGACTGATAACACCTCTATATACAGTAGATAACACAGGATCCACAATTCACAATATGTGATCTCACAGCTCACCTTCTCCTCCTGTACAATGGCTGATAACCCCTCTATATACAGTAGATAACACAGGATCAACCATTCAGAATAAGTGATATCACAGCTCACCTTCTCCTCCTGTACAGTGACTGATAACACCTATATATACAGTAGATAACACAGGATCCCCATTCACAATAGGTGATATCACAGCTCACTTCCTCCTCCTGTGCAATGGCTGATAACACCTCTATATACAGTAGATAACACAGGACCCACCATCCACAATATGTGATCTCACAGCTCAACTTTTCCTCCTGTACAATGGCTGATAACACCTCTTTATACAGTAGATAACACAGGATCCACCATTCACAATAGGTGATATCACAGCTCACCTGCTCCTGCTGTACAATGACTGATAACACCTCTATATACAGTAGATAACACAGGATCCACCATTCACAATAGGTGATGTCACAGCTCACCTCCTCCCGTACAATGACTGATAACACCTCTATATACAGTAGAGAACACAGGATCCACCATTCACAATAGGTGATGTCACAGCTCACCTCCTCCTCTTGTACAATGACTGATAACACCTCTATATACAGTAGATAACATAGGATCCACCATTCACAATAGGTGATATCACAGCTCACCTCCTCCTCCTGTACAATGAGTGATAACACCTCTATATACAGAAGATAACACAGGGTCCACCATTCAGAATAGGTGATATTACAGCCCACCTCCGCCTCCTCCTGTACAATGACTGATAACACCTCTATATACAGTAGATAACACAGGATCCACCATTCACAATATGTGATCTCACAGCTCACCTTCTCCTCCTGTACAATGGCTGATAACATCTCTATATACAGTAGATAACACAGAATCCACCATTCAGAATAAGTGATATCACAGCTCACCTTCTCCTCCTGTACAGTGACTGATAACACCTCTATATACAGTAGATAACACAGGATCCCCATTCACAATAGGTGATATCACAGATCACTTCCTCCTCCTGTGCAATGGCTGATAACACCTCTATATACAGTAGATAACACAGGACCCACCATCCACAATATGTGATCTCACAGCTCACCTTTTCCTCCTGTACAATGACTGATAACACCTCTATATACAGTAGATAACACTGGATCCATCATTCAGAATAGGTGATATTACAGCTCACCTCCTCCTGTACAATGACTGATAACAACTCTATATACAGTAGATAACACAGGATCCACCATTCACAATATGTGATATCACAGCTCACCTCCTCCTGTACAATGGCTGATAACACCTCTATTTACAGTAGATAACACAGGATCCACCTGTTGTGAATTCTGTTGTCGAGCTCCCTCCTGTGGTCGTGAATGGTACTTCGGCGATTTCTGTCTATGGACTCCCTCTGGTGGCTGTGAGTGGAGCTGCTGCTTCTGAGGTTCCTTACACAGGTGACGTGGTTTATCCTGTGGTTGGCTGCTCTATTTAACTCCACTCAGATCGTTACTCCATGCCAGCTGTCAATGTTCCTGCATTGGTTCAGTTCGCTCTTGGATCTTTCTGATGACCTGTCTATTCCAGCAGAAGCTAAGTTCCTGCTAGTTATTATTTGTTCATTGTTTCCTTGTCCAGCTGGATATCATGAATTTGTCTTGCTAGCTGGAAGCTCTGGGATGCAGAGTGGCATCTCCTCACCGTTAGTCGGTGCGGAGGTCTTTTTTGCACACTCTGCGTGGTCTTTTGTAGTTTTTTGTGCTGACCGCAAAGATACCTTTCCTATCCTCTGTCTGTTTAGTAAGTCTGGCCTCCCTTTGCTGAAATCTGTTTCATTTCTATGTTTGTGACTTCATCTTAACTCACAGTCAATATATGTGGGGGGCTGCCTTTACCTTTGGGGAATTTCTCTGAGGCAAGGTAGGCTTTATTTTCTATCTCTAGGGCTAGCTAGCTCTTAGGCTGTGAAGAGGCGTCTAGGGAGAGTCAGGAACACTCCACGGCTATTTCTAGTGTGTGTGATAGGATTAGGGGTTGCGGTCAGCAGAGCTCCCACATCCCAGAGCTTGTCTTGTGTCAGTTTAACTATCAGGTCGTGTCGGGTGCTCCTAACCACCAGGTCATAACACCACCATTCAGAATAAGTGATATCACAGCTCACCTTCTCCTCCTGTACAGTGACTGATAACACCTCTATATACAGTAGATAACAGAGGATCCACCATCCACAATATGTCATCTCACAGCTCACCTTCTCCTCCTGTACAATGACTGATAACACCTCTATATACAGTAGATAGCACAGGATCCACCATTCACAATAGGTGATATCACAGCTCACCTCCTCCTCCTGTACAATGACTGATAACACCTCTATATACAGTAGAAAACACAGGGTCCACCATTCAGAATAGGTGATATTACAGCCCACCTCCTCCTCCTCCTATACAATGGCTGATAACACCTCTATAGACAGTAGATAACACAGGATCCACCATTCACAATAGGTGGTGTCACAGCTCACCTCCTCCTGTACAATGACTGATAACACCTCTATATACAGTAGATAACGCAGGATCCACCATTCACAATAGGTAATGTCACAGCTCACCTCCTCCTCCTGTACAATGACTGATAACACATCTATATACAGTAGATAAAACAGGATCCACCATTCACAATATGTGATCACACAGCTCACCTTCTCCTCCTGTACAATGGCTGATAACACCTCTATATACAGTAGATAACACAGGATCCACCATTCAGAATAAGTGATATCACAGCTCACTTCCTCCTCCTGTGCAATGGCTGATAACACCTCTATATACAATAGATAACACAGGACCCACCATCCACAATAGGTGATATCACAGCTCACCTTCTCCTCCTGTACAATGGCTGATAACACCTCTATATACAGTAGATAACACAGGGTCCACCATTCAGAATAGGTGATATTACAGCCCACCTCCTCCTCCTCCTATACAATGGCTGATGACACCTCTATATACAGTAGATAACACAGGATCCACCATCCACAATATGTGATCTCACAGCTCACCTTCTCCTCCTTTACAATGACTGATAACACCTCTATATACAGAGGATAACACAGGATCCACCATTCACAATAGGTGATGTCACAGCTCACCTCCTCCTGTACAATAACTGATAACACCTATATATACAGTAGATAACACAGGATCCACCATTTACAAAAGGTGATGTCACAGCTCACCTCCTCCTCCTCCTGTACAATGACTGATAACACCTCTATATATAGTAGATAACACAGGATTCACGATCCACAATATGTGATCTCACAGCTCACCTTCTCCTCCTGTACAATGACTGATAACACCTCTATATACAGTAGATAACATAGGATCCACCATTCAGAATAGGTGATATTACAGCCCACCTCCTCCTCCTCCTATACAATGGCTGATAACACCTCTGTATACAGTAGATAACACAGGATCCACCATTCACAATAGGTGATGTCACAGCTCACCTCCTCCTGTACAATGACTGATAACACCTCTATATACAGTAGATAACACAGGATCCACCATTCACAATAGGTGATGTCACAGCTCACCTCCTCCTCCTGTACAATGACTGATAACACCTCAATATACAGTAGATAACATAGGATCCACCATTCACAATAGGTGATATCACAGCTCACCTCCTCCTCCTGTACAATGACTGATAACACCTCTATATACAGTAGATAACACAGGGTCCACCATTCAGAATAGGTGATATTACAGCCCACCTCCTCCTCCTCCTGTACAATGACTGATAACACCTCTGTATACAGTAGATAACACAGGGTCCACCATTCAGAATAGGTGATGTCACAGCTCACCTCTTCCTGTACAATGACTGATAACACCTCTATATACAGTAGATAACACAGGATCCACCATTCACAATATGTGATGTCACAGCTCACCTCCTCCTGTACAATGACTGATAACACCTCTATATACAGTAGATAACACAGGATCCACCATTCACAATAGGTGATATCACAGCTCACCTCCTCCTCCTGTACAATGACTGATAACACCTCTATATACAGTAGATAACACTGGATCCACCATTCAGAATAGGTGATATTACAGCCCACCACCTCCTCCTCCTGTACAATGTCTGATAAAACCTCTATATACAGTAGATAACACAGGATCCACCATTCACAATATGTGATCTCACAGCTCACCTTCTCCTCCTGTACAATGGCTGATAACACCTCTATATACAGTAGATAACACAGGATCCACCATTCAGAATAAGTGATATCACAGCTCACTTCCTCCTCCTGTGCAATGGCTGATAACACCTCTATATACTGTAGATAACACAGGACCCACCATCCACAATATGTGATCTCAGAGCTCACCTTTTCCTCCTGTACAATGGCTGATAACACCTCTATATACAGTAGATAACACAGGATCCACCATTCACAATAGGTGATATCACAGCTCACCTCCTCCTCCTGTACAATGACTGATAACACCTCTATATACAGTAGATAACACTGGATCCACCATTCAGAATAGGTGATTTTACATCCCACCTCCTCCTCCTCCTGTACAATGTCTGATAACACCTCTATATACAGTAGATAACACAGGATCCACCATTCACAATATGTGATCTCACAGCTCACCTTCTCCTCCTGTACAATGGCTGATAACACCTCTATATACAGTAGATAACACAGGATCCACCATTCAGAATAAGTGATATCACAGCTCACCTTCTCCTTTTGTACAGTGACTGATAACACCTCTATATACAGTAGATAACACAGGATCCACCATTCACAAAAGGTGATATCACAGCTCACTTCCTCCTCCTGTGCAATGGCTGATAACACCTCTATATACAGTAGATAACACAGGACCCACCATCCACAATATGTGATCTCACAGCTCACCTTTTCCTCCTGTACAATGGCTGATAACACCTCTATATGCAGTAGATAACACAGGATCCACCATTCACAATATGTGATATCACAGCTCACCTCCTCATGTACAATGGCTGATAACACCTCTATATACAGTAGATAACACAGGATCCACCATTCAGAATAAGTGATATCACAGCTCACCTTCTCCTCCTGTACAGTGTCTGATAACACCTCTATATACAGTAGATAACAGAGGATCCACCATCCACAATATGTCATCTCACAGCTCACCTTCTCCTCCTGTACAATGACTGATAACACCTCTATATACAGTAGATAGCACAGGATCCACCATTCACAATAGGTGATATCACAGCCCACCTCCTCCTCCTGTACAATGACTGATAACACCTCTATATACAGTAGAAAACACAGGGTCCACCATTCAGAATAGGTGATATTACAGTCCACCTCCTCCTCCTCCTATACAATGACTGATAACATCTCTATATACAGTAGATAACACAGGATCCACCATTCACAATAGGTGATGTCACAGCTCACCTCCTCTTGTACAATGACTGATAACACCTCTATGTACAGTAGATAACACAGGATCCACCATTCACAATATGTGATCTCACAGCTCACCTTCTCCTCCTGTACAATGGCTGATAACACCTCTATATACAGTAGATAACACAGGACCCACCATTCAGAATAAGTGATATCACAGCTCACTTCCTCCTCCTGTGCAATGGCTGATAACACCTCTATATACAATTAATAACACAGGACCCACCATTCACAATAGGTGATATCACAGCTCACCTTCTCCTCTTGTACAATGGCTGATAACACCTCTATATACAGTAGATAACACAGGATCCACCATTCAGAATAAGTGATATCACAGCTCACTTCCTCCTCCTGTGCAATGACTGATAACACCTCTATATACAGTAGATAACACAGGATCCACAGTTCACAATAGATGTCGCAGCTCACTCCCTCCTCCAGTACAATGACTGATAACACCTCTATATACAGTAGATAACACAGGATCCACAGTTCACAATAGATGTCGCAGCTCACTCCCTCCTCCAGTACAATGACTGATAACACCTCTATATACAGTAGATAACACAGGATCCACAGTTCACAATAGATGTCGCAGCTCACTCCCTCCTCTAGTACAATGACTGATAACACCTCTATATACAGTAGATAACACAGGATCCACCATTCACAATAGGTGATATCACAGCTCACCTACTCCCCCTCCTGTACAATGATTGATGACACCTCTATATACAGTAGATAACACAGGATCCTCCATTCACAATAGGTGATATCACAGCTCACCTCCTCCTCCTGTTCAATGACTGATAACGTCTCTATATACAGTAGATAACACAGGATCCATCATTCACAATAGATGATGTCACAGCTCACCTACTCCCCCTCCTGTACAATGACTGATGACACCTCTATATACAGTAGATAACACAGGATCCACCATTCACAATAGGTGATATCACAGCTCACCTACTCCCCCTCCTGTACAATGACTGATGACACCTCTATATACAGTAGATAACACAGGATCCACCATTCAGAATAAGTGATATCACAGCTCACTTCCTCCTCCTGTACAATGACTGATAACATCTTTATATACAGTAGATAACACAGGATCCACTGTTATGGCTGGCAATCAGGCAACACAGCGTGCAGCAATCAGCGCACATACAGAGATCTGGCAATAACCCAAAACAATAGGACGAGCTCTGAGACGTGGAATCTCTGTAGACTGCAGTACCTGATCTATCCTCACACAACTGGAAGCAGCAGTGGATTGCGCCTATCAACTACCTATGCAACTCGGCACTGCCTGAGGAGCTGACTAGCCTGAAGATAGAAATACAAGCCTGACTTACCTCAGAGAAATACCCCAAAGGAATAGGCAGCCCCCACATATAATGACTGTTAGCAAGATGAAAAGACAAACGTAGGAATGAAATAGATTCAGCAAAGTGAGGCCCGATATTCTAGACAGAGCGAGGATAGCAAAGAGAACTATGCAGTCTACAAAAAACCCTAAAACGAAAA
Organism: Ranitomeya imitator; assembly: GCF_032444005.1. Lineage (NCBI taxonomy): Eukaryota > Metazoa > Chordata > Amphibia > Anura > Dendrobatidae > Ranitomeya > Ranitomeya imitator. The sequence goes on along the minus strand of NC_091282.1, from coordinate 59,839,068 downwards.
CCACACAAAGGGGCAAAAAGACCCACCGTGCCGAACTAACAGCACGGCGGTGCACCCCTTTGCTTCTCAGAGCTTCCAGCAAAAGATAATAACAAGCTGGACAGAAAAAACAGAAAACAAACTAGAAGCACTAATCTAGCAGAGCAGCAGGCCCAAGGAAAGATGCAGTAGCTCAGATCCAACACTGGAACATAGACAAGGAGCAAGGAAGACAGACTCAGGTGGAGCTAAATAGCAAGGCAGCCAACGAGCTCACCAAAACACCTGAGGGAGGAAGCCCAGAGACTGCAATACCACTTGTGACCACAGAAGTGAACTCAGCCACAGAATTCACAACAATCCACCATTCACAATAGGTGATGTCACAGCTCACCTCCTCCTCCTGTACAATGACTGATAACACCTCTATATACAGTAGATAACACAGGATCCACCATTAACAATAGGTGATGTCACAGGTCACCTTCTCCTCCTGTACAATGACTGATAACACCTCTATGTACAGTATGTAGCACAAGATCTACCATTCACAATAGGTGATATCACAGATCACCTCCTCCTCCTGTACAATGACTGATAACAACTCTATATACAGTAGATAACACAGGATCCACAGTTCACAATAGATGTCACAGGTCACCTCCTCCTCCTGTACAATGACTGATAACACCTCTATATACAGTAGATAACACAGGATCCACCATTCACAATAGGTGATGTCACAGCTCACCTTCTCCTCCTTTACAATGACTGATAACACCTCTATGTACAGTAGATAGCACAGGATCCACCATTCAGTATAAGTCATATCACAGCTCACCTCCTCCGCCTCCTGTACAATGACTGATAACGTATCTATATATAGTATATAGTATATACAGTAGATAACACAGGATCCACCATTCACCATTCCATTCAATAGGTGACGTCACAATTTACCTCTTCCCTTCACAATGACCTTTGTCCATCATTGAAACCTCTCCTCTAGAAATCAGTAGGTTGAAAGTCTGCGTACTGCTTCTGAAGTCCATGTAGCCGCTGAAAGGAACAGGAAGGATACGTGTAACTTTAGTAGTAGTACTAATGGCAAGTGGGACATTGGAAAAAGCACAATCAATATTTTAGGAAAATTCACAGAGAAACTTGATTTAGACATTCACATTAAGGAGTGGAGTAGGGTTGTTGTTTTTTTTTTTTTTCTTTTTCAGAAAAGATACCAGAGCTGACGCAGAACAAATATTTGTCCTTGCAACCGATGTGGAAATACACAGTAATCACAGAAATCAGCATTTCCATTCAGCTCCTTCTCTCATGAACTCACCATATTTGTTTCTCTGTGTGGCTGAATGTCAGAGGATGCTCCCCCTGCAAAAAAAACCACATGTATAATCATGAGAGCATTTGGAAGAGGCATCGTCAGTGTTATAAATATTTCATTTGTAAATCAAATAAATTATTCCAAAGGTCAATTTTACATAAAAACCGTGAGACATTTCTGAGATTCCTCTCTGCTGTCACCTTTGTGGTGTAACTCAATGCCCCTCGTCCCGTGATGACCTTGAAACTTTTTTCGGCCGACGCACGAGGAAGAACTTATATGATTAGCTTTTTTTTTATTATCTCCATATTTTAAACTAGAATGTATTACACCTAAATATTTGCTGTAAAATCCAGTTATATCAAAAATAATTTGTACCATTTAGTTTTTAGATGTTAACTTGAATTTTCATACAGTATTGATTTGTGTAGAGAGGCTGTAGATGCACAATTGCCAACAGTCCTAGTTTTGCCACTGAAGATGCGGGCCATACCAATAGCATGCCTAAAGTAGATGCATAGCTAGGATTTCCTGTATGCGGGGCAAATATTCTGTTTTGTGCCTCCCCCACCTCCACCTCCTCTCATCCGAAACATAAGACTAAGGCAGAGTGGCCATGTTGCCGCCCATGGAGTGGTCACAAATCAACCAAAAGTTACAGGGGCAACCATGTTTTTTTAAAATTTTGCAGAAGAACAGCTGAATTATCCCCTATCCACAACACCATGCAGCCATAGTTTTGCAGGTAACACAGTTGTTCTTCTGTAAAATCAAGTGATGGTTTAAATCAGAGGTCCCCAACTCCAGTCCTCAAGGCCCACCAACAGGTCATGCTTTCAGGATTTCCTTTGCATTGCACAGGTGATGCAATTATTACCTGGGCAAGACTAAGGAAATCCTGAAAACCTGACCTGTTGGTGGGCCTTGAGGACTGGAGTTGGGGACCTCTGGTTTAAATTAACAACCAGTTAGGTCTTTGGCTTTGACATAGGTCCTTCATCTGGCCTTATTTTGTCTCTGTTCTCTCTGATCCTCACCTCCTCCAACACAAAGCACCCTCCTCCTGACAAGCAGAGCAGGAGGCTGCAGAAAAAGTACGTAGCAGCTTGCTACCTCCAAACACAGAAAAAAATGGAGTTTGATAGCTGCTGCTGATTGGCACTGCAGTCTTAGTCTGCAGTGACTAAAAGAGCACCTCATCAGATCAATTCACCCACTTCACCAAATTTTCCTCAAAAATTTGATTTGCAGGGAACAAGTTTGTCTGGATTTTTATACTGAAAAGCTTGTAATTGCTCATGAAATGCTCGTAAGGGAGAGTAGAGGGAGAGAGAGAGGAACCCACTGACCATAAGAACGTAGACTCTACAGGACAGCGAGAAAGAGTGAGAGAGAAAAAGAGAGGACTGACTATAAGAGCTTGCACTTTATATGTGCACCAGTGACCCCATTCCGTCACATCTCCTCCAGTCCCTTTCCCCGGCTGTCACCTCTCACCTAACAAAAATATTCAACCTTTCCCTCACTTCCGGTATTTTTCCCTCCTCATTTAAGCATGCCATCATACATCCATTACTTAAAAAACCATCCCTCGATCAAAACTGTGCCGCTAATTATAGACCTGTCTCTAATCTTCCCTTCATCTCTAAACTCCTCGAACGCCTGGTCCACTCCCGTCTTAGCCGCTATCTCTCAGATAACTCTCTTCTCGACCCTCTTCAATCTGGCTTCCGCTCTTTACACTCTACTGAAACTGCCCTCACTAAAGTCTCTAATGACCTACTAACAGCTAAATCTAATGGTCACTACTCCATGCTAATTTTCTTGGATCTCTCTGCAGCATTCGATACTGTGGATCATCAGCTCCTCCTCACTATGCTCCGCTCCATCGGCCTCAAGGACACCGTTCTCTCCTGGTTCTCCTCCTATCTCTCTGACCGATCCTACACTGTATGTTTTGCTGGTTCCTCCTCCTCTCACCTTCCCCTTACTGTTGGGGTTCCTCAAGGATCAGGCCTAGGCCCCCTCCTCTTCTCGTTGTATACTGCCCCTATTGGACAAACAATCAGTAGATTTGGTTTCCAGTACCATCTCTGTGCTGACGACACCCAATTATACACTTCTTCTCCTGATATCACACCGACCTTTTTAGAAAACACCAGTGATTGTCTTACCGCTGTCTCTAACATCATGTCCTCCCTCTATCTGAAACTTAACCTGTCAAAAACTGAACTCCTCGTGTTCTCTCCCTCTACTAACCTACCTTTGCCTGACATTGCCATCTCCGTGTGCGGTTCCACCATTACTCCAAAGCAACATGCCCGCTGCCTTGGGGTCATCCTTGATTCTGACCTTTCATTCACCCCCCACATCCGATCACTGGCTCGCTCTTCTTATCTGCACCTCAAAAACATTTCTAGAATTCGCCCTTTTCTTACTTTCGACTCTGCAAAAACTCTGACTGTTTCACTTATTCATTCTCGTCTGGACTATTGTAACTCTCTACTAATCGGCCTCCCTCTTACCAAACTCTCCCCGCTCCAATCTGTCCTGAATGCTGCTGCCAGGATCATATTCCTCACCAACCGTTACACCGATGCCTCTACCTTGTGCCAGTCATTACACTGGCTACCCATCCACTCCAGAATCCAGTACAAAACTACTACCCTCATCCACAAAGCACTCCATGGCTCAGCACCACCCTACATCTCCTCCCTGGTATCAGTCTACCACCCTACCCGTGCCCTCCGCTCCGCTAATGACCTCAGGTTAGCATCCTCAATAATCAGAACCTCCCACTCCCGTCTCCAAGACTTTACACGTGCTGCGCCGATTCTTTGGAATGCACTACCTAGGTTAATACGATTAATCCCCAATCCCCACAGTTTTAAGCGTACCCTAAAAACTCATTTGTTCAGACTGGCCTACCGCCTCAATGCATTAACCTAACGATCCCTGTGTGGCCTATTTATAAAAAAAACAAAAAGAAACAAACAAACAAACAAAACAATCAGGTTCCTCGCATCATGTTCTCATTCACTTCATGCAGTTAATAGCCCTCTGTGTCTGTACTGCTACATACTTAGGCAGTTAACTGGTTCATGCAGCTTTACATGAACACCCGAGCCTTACACTATGGCCGGTCCGAATAACTAAAGCAATTGTTACCATCCACCTCTCGTGTCTCCCCTTTTCCCAATAGTCTGTAAGCTTGCGAGCAGGGCCCTCATTCCTCCTGGTATCTGTTTTGAACTGTATTTCTGTTATGCTGTAATGTCTATTGTCTGTACAAGTCCCCTCTATAATTTGTAAAGCGCTGCGGAATATGTTGGCGCTATATAAATAAAAAAATTATTATTATTATTATTATATGTGCGAGAAAGCGAGGACTCCGCTGACCTTAAGAGCTTACACTTTACAGGAGAGTCACAGGACCCCACTGACCATAAGAGCCTACATTCTACAGGAGAGAGAAGACCCAGCTGACCATAAGAGCTTGTACTTTACAGAAGAGAGAGGAACCCACTGACCATAAGAGCTTACATTCTACAGGAGAAGAAGAGAGAGGACGTCACGGACCATAAGACCTTACACTCTACAGTAGAAAGAGAGGACTCCACTGACCATAAGAGATTACACTCTACAGGAGAAGGAGAGAGAGGACGTCACGGACCATAAGACCTTACACTCTACAGTAGAAAGAGAGGACTCCACTGACCATAAGAGATTACACTCTACAGGAGAAGGAGAGAGAGGACGTCACGGACCATAAGACCTTACACTCTACAGTAGAAAGAGAGGACTCCACTGACCATAAGAGCTTACACTCTACAGTAGAGAGAGAGTACGTCACTGTCCATCATCTACAGTAGAGAGAGAGGACCCCGCTGACCATAAGAGCTTACACTCTACAGTAGAGAGAGGGGGCGTCACTGACCATACGAGCTTACACGCTACAGTAGAAAGAGAGGACTCCACTGACCATAAGAGCTTTGTTATGGACCTGGTGGTTAAGAGCACCCGGAACGACCTGATGGTTAAACTCACACAGGACAAGCTCTGGGAAGTGGGAACTCTGCTCACCGCAACCCCTAATCCTATCACACAACTAGAGATAGCCGTGGAGCGTACCTAACACGACCTAGACGCCTCTTCACAGCCTAAGAGCTAACTAGCCCTAAAGATAGAAAAATAAAGCCTACCTTGCCTCAGAGAAATTCCCCAAAGGAAAAGGCAGCCCCCCACATATATTGACTGTGAGTTAAGATGAAAGTCACAAACACAGAGATGAAACAGGTTTCAGCGAAGGGAGACCAGACTTACTAAACAGACTGAGGATAGAAAAGGTATCTTTGCGGTCAGCACAAAAAACTACAAAAAACCACGCAGAGTGTGCAAAAAGACCTCCGCACCGACTCACGGTGCGGAGGTGCCACTCTGCATCCCAGAGCTTCCAGCTAGCAAGACAAAATCATGATAGCCAACTGGACAAGGAAACAATGAACAAATAATTAACTAGCAGGGACTTAACTTCTGCTGGAGTAGACAGGTCACCAGAAAGATCCAAGAGCGAACTGAACCAGTACAAGAACATTGACAGCTGGCATGGAGTAACGATCTGAGTGGAGTTAAATAAAACAGCCAGCCAAAGAATAAACTACGTCACCTGTGGAAGGAACCTCAGAAGCAGCAGCTCCACTCACAGCCACCAGAGGGAGTCCATGGGCAGAACTCGCCGAAGTACCATTCATGACCACAGGAGGGAGTTCGAAAACAGAATTCACAACAGAGCTTACACTCTACAGTAGAGAGAGAGGACCCTGCTGACCATAAGAGCTTATACTCTACAGTAGAGAGAGAGGACGTCACTGACCATAAGAGCTTACACTCTACAGTAGAGAGAGAGAGGACGTCACTGACCATAAGAGCTTATACTCTACAGTAGAGAGAGGACCCCGCTGACCATAAGAGCTTACACTCTACAGTAGAGAGAGGGGGCGTCACTGACCATAAGAGCTTACACTCTACAGTAGAAAGAGAGGACTCCACTGACCATAAGAGCTTACACTCTACAGTAGAGAGAGAGGACCCCGCTGACCATAAAAGCTTACACTCTACAGTAGACAGAGAGGACTCCACTGACCATAAGAGCTTACACTCTACAGTAGAAAGAGAGGACTCCACTGACCATAAGAGCTTACACTCTACAGTAGAGAGAGGGGACCCTGCTGACCATAAGAGCTTATACTCTACAGTAGAGAGAGAGGACGTCACTGACCATAAGAGCTTACACTCTACAGTAGAGAGAGAGGACCCCGCTGACCATAAGAGCTTACACTCTACAGTAGAGAGAGAGGACCCCGCTGACCATAAGAGCTTACACTCTACAGTAGAGAGAGGGGGCATCACTGACCATAAGAGCATACACTCTACAGTAGAGAGAGAGGACTCCACTGACCATAAGAGCTTGCACATTATAGGAGAGATAGAGGACTCCACTGACCATAAGAGCTTACATTCTACAGAAGAGAGAGGACCCTGCTGACCATAAGAGCCTACACTCTACAGTAGAGAGAGGGGGCGTCACTGACCATAAGAGCATACACTCTACAGTAGAGAGAGAGGACTCCACTGACCATAAGAGCTTGCACATTATAGGAGAGATAGAGGACTCCACTGACCATAAGAGCTTACATTCTACAGAAGAGAGAGGACCCTGCTGACCATAAGAGCCTAGACTCTACAGTAGAGAGAGGGGGCGTCACTGACCAAAAGAGCTTACACTCTACAGGAGAGAGAGAGGACCCCACTGACCATAAGAGCTTGCACATTATAGGAGAGATAGAGGACTCCACTGACCATAAGAGCTTACATTCTACAGAAGAGAGAGGACCCTGCTGACCATAAGAGCCTAGACTCTACAGTAGAGAGAGGGGGCGTCACTGACCATAAGAGCTTACACTCTACAGGAGAGAGAGAGGACTCCACTGACCATAAGAGCTTGCACATTATAGGAGAGATAGAGGACTCCACTGACCATTAGAGCTTACACTCTACAGAAGAGAGAGGACCCTACTGACCATAAGAGCTTGCACTTTACAGGAGAGAGAGGACCCCACTAAGTATAAGAGCTTACACTTTATGTGTGCAAGAAAGCGAGGACTCCGCTGACAGTAAGAGCTTGCAGTCTACAGGGGGTGAGAGAGGACGCTACTGACCGTAAGAGCTTACATTTTACAGGAGAGACACAGGACCCCACTGACCATAAGAGCTTGTACTTTACAGGAGAGAGAGGACCCACTGACCATGAGAGCTTATACTTTACAGAAGAAAAAGATGACCCACTGACCATAAGAGCTTACATTCTACAGGAGAGGGAGAGAGAGGACTCAACTGACCATAAGAGCTTACATTCAACAGAAGAGAGAGGACTCCACTGACCATAAGAGCTTACATATTACAGGAGCAACGGGTAAAAGCGGAGACCGCCTGTTGCCGCCAGAAGCTTGCTCGTGAGCATTGGAGTCACGATGAGTTTAATAACAAGACTGTTATGTTATACTGCAATTTCATTTGTTAATTATCTGACGTTTTCCCTATTTTTATAATTAAATTGCATTATTGTTAACCCTTGCTATGAATTCCCTTCGTTCCTGCATTCCGGTACCTGCTTACACTTACACTTTATAGGAGAGACACAGCATCCCACTGACGATAAGAGCTTACATTCTACAGAAGACAGAGGACCCCGCTGACCATAAGAGCCTACACTTTACAGGAGAGAGAGGGAACCCAATGACTATAAGAGTTTACACTTTGCAGGGGAGACAGAGGACCCCGCTGAACATAAGAGCTTACACTCTACAGTGGAGAGAGACGACCCTGCTGATCATAAAAGCTTCCACTCTACAAGAGAGAGAGACATCAGTTATGAATATTGGGGTTTTATGAACGGCACATAGATCACACATATGAGAGACATATTTTCAGCATCATTATGACGCGGCGAATGTAACGCATTGACTTACATCACTGTGCGCTCGCCGCATCAGACTCAAATTCAAAGCTGACAGATTCATTGACCGGGGAACATGGGGCCTATTGCGCCTGTTCTGGGCCCACATATAACTCCAGGTGATAACATGACGGGCTGGGGGGCAGAGCATTGCTGAACACTGACCGGCATTCCGGGACTTAGGAATGAGGTCCACTTACTACCATTTGCCTGTCATCCTTCTCCTGACGCTCCAGCATCCCAGCCACGACCATCCCACCACCATCGGATCCTTCCCCCACAGCATCTGTGCACTCTGGTTCAGATTCCATTTCCAGTGCGGGCTCCACCAGGGCAGTCTCTGCTTCTGGTACACCGGTCTTCTCCTGTTACAAGTGATGTCACTCTGGCTCCAGCAACCGCTGGCACCACTCCTCCGCAGGTATCGGGAATCGGTCAGTCCAATATTCGCTGGCGACTCTCCTCTGCCTATCGGGTTGGATCTTTTTCTCTAAAACAGGCTCTTCTGGGGCAACTTCTTCTTCTGGCTCACATTCTTCCAGATCGCTGGAAGATTGGTACATGATGATGTGTGCACCTGCTCACGAGGTTTTCTTCTGGACCCCACCCATTCCAAGGTGGGGTCGCCTCCGGCTGCTCCACCCATTTCTCTGTATCCTGTAGGGAGGGGTGAGGCCTTCTTCTTCTTAGATGCGCCCACCATGGGCGGACCGGGGGATGTCGCCAGCCAAAATTTTGCGCTCTATCTGGGTCAGAATACCCTTAAAGAACAAAAGAGAAAAGCGAAGGTCATATGAACGGGGATCACCACACAATGGATTTGGCTAGAGTGAACACAGCTTTTTATTATTGTGCAATAACAAATCGGAACATAGAAAAAACACACAAGTTTAAAAACAATTAAAAAAGGAAACATACTTGTCCCTTATAAACAGAGCCCACAATATGGCTAACACCTGGGCAGGATAACTAAGACCATACCCTAAAATAGGGTGCCTATATGGACAACACTGTGAATAAATGACATACAATGCAAAAGGGTAAAGCCCATAAATGAGTACTGGAGGTAGAAAACCTTATAATTCAGATACCATCCTACCATAATACAGTTTAAACAATCATAGAAAATGTCATAGAAAAACGGGGGGTAGTCCAGTAAAAATAAACTTGACAAACCCCAACCGATAAATAGTCCTAGTGTGCTATAGATGAAAAAGCACACACACACAGTGCTGCTAGTCATATGGCCACTGCCGCTACCACTGATAGAGAAATCTCCCTATTAGGCGTTCACAAGAGTGATAATCCTGACTCACATCAACCACTGAGGCTGGGTGTGAGTAAAAATGCAAGGGACCCCATGTGGAGCTGGTCACATACAATACCATGAGCCAGCTGCCAGCAGTGCATAGCCTGGTAAACCTAAGCGCAGGTGAAGCGGAGACCCGATGTGTGTCGCCACACTGAGGTGGCTTCGTCGGGTCAGAATACCCATGAAGGGTGGGATCACAGTCATCGTTCTACTCTTTGGCGCTATTCTCTGCCATCTCTAAGGCCGCCACCTTGGTCACAAATAAAGGGTCAGTTACATCCAAAGTTTCAGTCACGTCCAATACATTAGTCATTTTCAGGGTATTAGCTTCTTCATTTTTCATGGCATCCCCACAATGAAAGGCTGCGGGATCCTGCCGACTACACCAAGTGTGAGGGAGGGCCATAGTCGTGGCTGAGAATATCTGTTTACACACGCCCTGGTCTCCCGTCACATGAAATCAATGTCTTTTTTTTTAGCGTGCGTTCAGCTACACCATCTGCAACATCAGAGTCCCATCTGGGCAGCCGAAGTTCTGCTGCTGCAATTGTTGCACAGACGGAGACACATTCCAGTTGTAACTTTAAACGTAGAACTTTACTATTGACCTCGTGCAGCACATCCTCCTTAGATACAACATCAGCCTATGGTTCCACACAGTTCATATTCTCCTTTATCCCTGCACTTGCTATTACGGCTTTCAGTATGTGCCCGGGTCCTACCATCTCTTGCGGTAACGCAGCATCCTCCCTGTTCATACTCACCATGCTCAGGAGTTCCCTCCTTCGTTTCGCGCAGGATCTGAGGGCATCAGCCCATGTAGTATGCTGCCACATTATAGAGCCACCTGTGTCCCCATACTGTCTTGGCCTTCACTGTAGCATATGTTCCACCACTGCTGTAGCTCTGCTGCTAGGCTGTACTTCTGACCCACTGGGCCCTGGATGACTGGGTTCTGAGCTTAAACATTGCGGGGTCATTGTGTCCCAGTGCTCTAAGCCCGTCTGACTGCCTGGGCTCCCAGGCCCTTCTGCCTACAAACAGGTAATGACCCTAGCTTACTCACAGTGGCCCCTCCTAAGTTAAATAGTTCCTAACTCGATGTTCCATCTCTATAGTATTATGACATGCCCCCCTCAAGTGGCTGAACTGTGTACTGCACTTTCCCTACAGGTTAAACAATTCATAAGGTCTGACGATGCAAATTGTGCAAAGCACATATATGGCGTTGTGAACATCTGGATTCCCTAACTGGTTTGATACAGTATCCTTAATTTGGCTTGGCATTTATTGATATGCGTGGGTTTCCTCCGGGCACTCTGGTTTCCTCCCACATTCCAAAGACATACTGATAGGGAATTTAGATTGTGAGCCCCATTGGGGACAGTGATGATAATGTGTGCAAAACTGTAAAGCACTGCGGAGTGTTAGCGCTATATAAAAATAAAGATTATTATTGATATGCACTATGTAACATTTTGCTTGTAATCAAAGGGAACCTCTCAGCAACCCCTAACCCCTCCAAACCATTTACATGACTGTTTAGCCCTTTTAATTATAAACCAATCGATCCTTTTATAACTGTAAAGTGCTGCTTCAGCAGCAATAAATTGGATTTTGAATTCAGTCGGGATGTGAATTGGGGTGTGACGGTGCACTTACAACTCCTCAGCCCCCACTGTGTTTGTAAAATAACAGCAACTCACAAAGTTACACAAAGTTTAGACATTTCTGGTGGTTTGTCTGTTAAAATAAAGGGAACCCTGTTGCCACCTTGTGGTCAGATGCATTAATGCACTGTGAACATAAATAGCTTTTCAGAAAAATGTAGAATGAATTTAACAAAGTGTAGAATTAATGAATTAAAAAACTTTTAGAAAAATTATTCCCACTTTTAGAGACACTTTGGAACGAGAATGAATTGTAGTAACTGTATATCTAGCTCATATTAAATATTCACTGCATTATGTTTCCTTTTAAGTAACATAGTAAAATAGTTTTTAAGGTTGAAGGAAGACTTTAAGTCCATCTAGTTCAACCCATAGCCTAACCTAACATGCCCTAACATGTTGATCCAGAGGAAGCAAAAAAAAAACCCATGTGGCAAATAGTAAGCTCCGCATTGGGGAAAAAAATTCCTTCCCGACTCCACATACGACAATCAGACTAGTTCCCTGGATCAACGCCCTATCAAGGAATCTAGTATATGTAACCTGTAACACTATACTTTTCCAGAAAGGTATCCAGTCCCCTCTTAAATTTAAGTAATGAATCACTCATTACAACATCATACGGCAGAGAGTTCCATAGTCTTACTGCTCTTACAGTAAAGAATCCGCGTCTGTTATTATGCTTAAACATTCTTTCCTCCAAACGTAGAGGATGCCCCCTTGTCCTCATCTCATGTCTACGAGTAAAAAATCATTAGAAAGGTCTTTGTACTGTCCACTCATATATTTATACATTAAAATAAGATCACCCCTTAGCCTTTGTTTTTCCAAACTAAATAGCCCCAAGTGTAATAACTTATGTTGGTATTGCAGACCCCCCAGTCCTCTAATAACCATGGTCGCTCTTCTCTGCACCCGCTCTAGTTCAGCTATGTCTTTCTTATACACCGGAGACCAGAACTGTGCACAGTATTCTAAGTGTGGTCGAACTAGTGACTTGTATAGAGGTAAAATTATGTTCTCCTCATGAGCATCAATGCCTCTTTTAATGCATCCCAATATTTTATTTGCCTTTGTAGCAGCTGCCTGATACTGGCCACTAAATGTGAGTTTGTCATCCACCCATATAGCCAGTGTTTTACAATAAAGCACATAGTTATACATCTTATTACTTCTGCCCAAGTGCATGACCTTACATTTATCCCCATTAAAGCTCATTTGCCATTTATCAGCCCAAGCTTCTAGTTTACATAAATCATCCTGTAATATAAAATTATCCTCCTCTGTATTGATTACCCTGCAGAGTTTAGTGTCATCTGCAAATATTGAAATTCTGCTCTGTATGCTCCCTACAAGGTCATTAATAAATATGTTAAAAAGAAGAGGGCCCAATACTGACCCCTGTGATACCCCACTGCTAACCGTGACCCAGTCTGAGTGTGCTCCATTAAAAACCACCCTTTGTTTCCTATCCCTGAGCCAGTTCTTAACCCACTTACACATACTGTATTTTCCCCTATCCCCATTATTCTCATTTTATGTATCAACCTTTTGTGTGGCACCGTATCAAAAGCTTTTAAAAAGTCCATATTCACTACATCCACTGCGTTCCCTTGGTCCAGTCCAAAACTTACCTCTTCATAGAAATGTTAGTCTGACAGGAACAGTCCCCAGTAAACCCATGCTGATATTAGGTCATGAGGTTATTCCTCTTCAGATACTCCAGTATAGCATCCCTTAGAATGCCCTCTAGGATTTTACCCACAGTAGAGGTTAAGCTTACTGGCCTTTAATTTCCGAGTTCAGCTTTTGTCCCCTTTTTGAATATTGGTACCACATTTGCTATACGCCTGTCCTGTGGTACAAACCCTGTTATTATGGAGTCTTTAACCCCTTCCTGACCTGTGACGCAGAGTATGCATCATGAAAGTCTGTGCCAATCAGACCTGTGGTGCATATGTTGCGTCACAGAATGATCGCGCTCCTGCAGGTCGGGTGAAAGGGGTAACTCAAATTTCAACCGACCTGCAGGGACGTGGTACTTGGCTACTGTCACGATATGGTATGACATATCATATAAGTTTAGTTGCTCTTCAGCTCATGAGGTGGGCTAAACCCCCCCTTCCCTAGCTGACTCTCCTTGTTTCTCTCTGGGCTACAGACTGTATGCTAGAAGGGGGTTTTATTGCCCTGGGGTCGTAAATTCCAGGCTCGGACGAAAGTCCCTCACCCCTCCCACCTGCTCTGGTTAGAACTGGAAAAGTGGCTCCAAAAATTCATGAAAGATTCTTTGTTTAGTTTTTGTTAGATATTAGGCAAACGATTTAAGCTAGAAATACGAAAATATATATTCTTATTCTCACTCGGTGTATCTACACATCCCGCGAAACACGGGCTTCTAACTCCATCTGGTAAAGAAGTAGGGATTTCTCTGTAAATATGTATCCCAGATAGGACATATTTGATCTCATTAGAATGCCCACGTTAATCGGAGATGAATGATGAGTTTGTTAGAACTATGGCGTGTTTTGTAGTGAAGTTATAGAAATTAGAGAGAATAGTTTAAAGTTTAGGCAGAATGTAGAGAGAGGAGGGTCTGGATAAGCCAGCCTTTCTGTGATGTCACAGCCTTAATGTTTTAAGTGTCTGGCAGGCTCTGAGGAGTCACTTTCTGCTTGTTTTCTTGTCTTCTCCTGGAAGAGCCCTGCTCACGTCCAAATGAGCTGGGACGTATGGGAAAAACTCCACTAGCCTGATTGCCTGTCATGCTTTGAACATGTAAGTGTTGCTTTTTCCTCATTTATTCCCTTTATGTTATAATTACCCTTGTACATATTTGCAATTGTCTCATTTATAACATCTTTATAAAATATTTTTGATAAAGCACTGCCTAATTTTTTATGGGATATAATATTATATATTAGTCCGTTCTCCTGTTCTAAACCGTACCCTAAGTCTCTTGAAGGGAAAATATGCTACTGTTACTGTTGTGTTGGGTTAGCTTCGGACCCGTTTAATCGAAGCTGGTGGCAGCGAGAGTGTGCTGACTTTTGGGGTTATGCTGAAGCGACTGCGGCATTGCTAATTATTGTTCCTGCCTGAGTGGGAGTAGTTATCGCGTCGCTGCAGCGTGCCCAATAGCCAGTACATAGCAGGCAGCCTTTCTGGCGACTAATTACCCAGGGTGCAGTACCTAATCTGATCTGAGAGTAAGGGGGCGCCAGAGAGCTGCAAGTGTTAAGTGGAACTGTAAACGGGATATACATAAATCCCTGCAGTTTGTGGTATATTGAAAGCAGTTGGATACCTAGAATAAGCCCCTGCTGTAAGCTAAGAGGTCAATAGCCTTGTGTGTGGTTTTTCATCACATCGTGGAGGGATAACTAAGATAAGCCCCCCTGCACATGTGATAGCCGTCTGTTGGCCTAAAGTCACCTCAATCCGTGACGTAGGGGTGACGGTCACGGTGTGAATCCTGACCCATTTGTGACAGCGGTCAGGGGAATCGTGACAATTGGTGGCAGCGGTGGGATATCTTAGAGCATTAGTGATTTGGTTTGAGTAATCATTCCTCTCACTAAAAACTTGCAGAAAGTTCTTGCGAGGACTCTGCGCAAATAAGTTTGGAGAACGAACACAGTGTTTTATTAGTCTTGAGACAATTGTGTACGGGTAATTATCCCCTCCCTTTCTCTTCGTTTTTCTATCCTATCTTTTATTTGGCAACCATGGTTGTGCTGGGAGAAACCTTCTATGAGCAGCAGACCAGAGACACCCTTGTCGCCCTATGCAAGTCACAGCACATTGACTTTGCAAGCAAAAACAGAGGTCCAGCCACTGAATGCTGGCCCTGTTAGCAATCCGGGTGAATTGGACCCCCACCTGCAGGCGGCCTTGAAAGAATTCCCCACTGACGACCATGAGGGACGTCGGCAGCTGATTCAGCAATACCGGCAGGAGGCCCAGGCCCAACAAGCCGAGAGAGAGGCCCGAGCTGAGAGAGAGGTCCGAGCTGAGCGAGAGGCCCAGGCCCAGCGAGCTGAGCGAGAGGCCCAGGCCCAGCGAGCCGAGCGGGAGGCTGAGAGAGCTGAGCGGGAGGCTGAGAGAGCCGAGCGCCAAGCCCAGCGAGAACATGAACCGGAGATGCTCCGGCAGGGGGGGATGCCCTCCACCGCCCAGAGATGTGAGCCCAGCAGCGCTCAGATACCTAAGCCCCGGCCCGATCACTTTCCTGTTATGGAGAAGAACAGGGACTTGGACACTTTTCTGCGGGCCTTTGAGAAAGCCTGCAGACAGTACCGGCTGCCTACAGAAGAATGGGCCCGATACCTGACACCAGGGCTGAGAGGCAAAGCTCTGGAGGCGTTTGCTGCCCTCCCTCAAGAACAAGATGGTGACTATGAGGCCATCAAGCAGGCTCTGATAGCCAAGTACCAGCTTACACCCGAGGTGTACCGTAGAAAGTTCCGGACCCTCCAACGTGGCCCACACGACAGTTACAGTGATGTGGTGCATGGACTGGGGACCCACTTTGACCAGTGGACCCAAGGACTGTCAGTGACCACCTTTGCACAGCTGCGAGACCTGATGATCAAAGACCAGTTCTTTCATCTTTGCCCAGCTGAGATGCGACAGTTCGTGATGGACAGAGAACCCAAAGACGTGACGAAAGCAGCGCAGATTGCCGATGCCTATGAGGCCAACCGTAGATCGGAAGTGCGGAAGCCAGTCACCACCAGCTGGAGAGGGGGTAAGCCTGCAACCAACGCCAGTACCCCTGCCAGCCAACACACCAGAGGTCCTGTCCCCGTAGCCAACAGCACCAGACCTACCACCGAACCTCGCAAGTGTTACCACTGCAATCAGACTGGTCATATCAGTACCTACTGCCCAGCCAAGCCGAAGAACAACCCAGCCAAGGCCCCAGGGCCTAATGCAGCAGTTCTTTTGGTGGGTGGTGTGGTTGGGAGGGTGTGTGACAATGTACAGCACGTCACTGTGGGAGGCCATGTTGCGACAGGCCTCAAGGACACCGGGGCTGAACGAACCCTCATCCGACCCGAACTGGCGGCCCCTGAAGAAATCATTCCGGGGAAAACCCTAACTGTCACTGGGATTGGGGGCATCAGCTGTCCCTTACCGATGGCCCGGGTTTTTATTGATTGGGGTGCCGGGAGCGGGGTGAAGGAAGTGGGGCTGTCTGATAATTTGCCCACTGATGTTTTGTTGGGGACTGATTTGGGGAGGTTGGTTGCCCACTACGTCACTGATACCCCTCCCCAATCTACTAATGAGGGTAAAGTTAACCCTGATGATGATGATGTTGGGGAATCGCATGTGTTACCTGACCATGCTTTATCTTGTAATGATGCATCTAATAACCATTTTTTCCCTAGGATTGATGGTGAAAATGTTGTACCTGTGCCAGCTGAACCTGATAATGATTTTTCTGTGAAGGTTAATGTGTCCATAGGTACAGGCGTGCCCAGCCACTTCGCTCTGCGGAGTGAGATGGCTGAGGAACCCCTAACAGGGGCAAGTGTCGGTGCTACAGGAAATGGGGAGATGCATGGGAACCGTGAGGAAGGTGACGCCATGAAAGTGACCAGTGCCACCGAGGAAGGTAACTGGCCCATGAGTAGCACTGCCCCTGGAGTGTTGGGGGTGGATGGGGAGGTAGAGCCCATAGCAGCGCCGGCTGATGGGTCTTTAGAAATCCCCGGGGAGACAGCCTACGTAGCTGCTGTCACCCGCAGTCAGAGTGCCCGGAACGCAGATAACTGTCTGCCTTCCGGACCCTCCTCAGTCATCACTGTGACTGAACCAGAGGTGGACCCAGAGCAGGTCCAAGAGGGTTCCCGTGGGGAAGGGACCCTGACATCGCTTCTGGCTTCCCCTAGCCAGGAGTTTCAGGCCGCTCTGCACACAGATGCGAGCCTAGAGAGTTTGAGACAACTTGCCGGGACGCACTTCTCCGAGGCTGATAAGGAGAAGGTGTTCTGGGAACGAGGAAGGTTGTACCGGGAGACAGTACCCGGAGAATCACAAAAGGAGTGGTTGAGGGAAAGACAGCTGGTCGTCCCACAGCAATTCCGGGGTGAGTTGTTGCGGATTGCCCATGAGATCCCGCTAGCTGGACACTTGGGGATCAGCAAAACTATGGCCCGGCTGTCTCAACACTTCTATTGGCCTAAGATGGGGACAGATGTGTCAAACTACTGCCGCTCCTGTATCACTTGTCAAAGAGTGGGGAAGGCGGGACCTGCTATTAAGGCTCCCCTGATCCCTTTGCCAGTGATAGAGGAGCCTTTCCAGAGGATCGCGGTTGACATTGTGGGCCCGCTGGCCGTCCCCAGCAGCTCTGGAAAGCAATACATCCTTACTGTGGTAGACTATGCTACCCGGTACCCAGAGGCAGTAGCTCTGTCGTCAACTAGGGCAGATAAGGTGGCGGATGCCCTGTTGGCCATCTTTTCACGTGTAGGGTTTCCCAGGGAAATGCTTACTGATCAAGGGACCCAATTTATGTCTCGCCTAATGGAGGCTCTCTGTAAGAGAATGCAGGTGAAGCACCTGGTATCGAGTGCGTATCACCCACAGACCAATGGCTTGTGTGAACGCTTCAATGGTACCCTCAAACAGATGCTACGCATGCTGGTTGAGACTCAAGGGCGCGACTGGGAGCGGTACCTCCCACACCTGCTTTTCGCTTACCGAGAGGTTCCGCAGGCCTCGACGGGGTTCTCCCCCTTCGAGCTCCTGTATGGCAGGCGAGTCCGGGGACCCCTTGGGTTGGTAAGAGAATCCTGGGAAAAGGAGCCGAACCCTTCTGAAGTGTCCATAGTGGAGTATGTCATGCACTTCCGTGACAAGATGCAGACCTTGACGCAGTTGGTGCATGACAACATGACGCAGGCTCAGGCTGATCAGAAGCACTGGTATGACCAGAACGCCCGGGAGCGGACCTACCACGTGGGTCAAAAGGTGTGGGTGCTGGTCCCCGTACCAACGGATAAGCTTCAGGCAGCCTGGGAGGGCCCGTACGTCGTCCACCAACAGCTCAACCCGGTCACTTACGTGGTCACGCTTGACCACGCTCGGGGTAGGCGAAAGGCCTTTCACGTCAACATGATGAAGGCTCATCATGAACGTGAACCTTTCGTCCTACCGGTCTGCAGCTTGCCCGAAGACGGGGAGGAAGACACCCTCCTGGACATGCTGGCCCAAGCCAAGGCCAATGGGTCCATCGAGGACGTGGAGGTAAGCGCCTCGTTGACTGAATCCCAGCGGTTGCAGTTGCAAACCACACTGGAACCCTTCCGGTTCGTGTTCTCCAACCGACCTGGGAGGACTGAGTTAGCAGTCCACGAGGTGGACACCGGGAATCACGCCCCACTACGGCGAACACCCTATCGAATCTCTGACCAGGTGCAGCAGATTATGCGCCAAGAGATCGATGAGACGTTACAGCTGGGGGTGATTCGACGGTCAAAGAGCGCGTGGGCATCACCTGTAGTTCTCGTGCCAAAGAAGGACCGGACCACCCGGTTCTGCGTGGATTACAGGGGGCTCAACGCCATCACAGCCTCGGATGCGCACCCAATGCCACGCATCGAGGAGCTGCTTGAGAAGTTAGCTGGCGCAGATTACCTAACAATAATGGATCTGAGTCGAGGATACTGGCAGATTCCCCTGAGCCCCGAGGCGCAGGAGAAGTCCGCCTTTATCACACCCTTTGGACTGTACGAGTCCACGGTCATGCCCTTCGGCATGAAGAATGCCCCTGCCACTTTCCAGCGGATGGTCAACCTCCTGCTTCAGGGACTGGAGAAGTACGCCGTGGCGTACTTGGATGACTCTTCAGTTCCTCCTGGGAGGAACACCTGCAGCATCTCGAGGAGGTGCTCAGGCGAATTCACCAAGCAGGACTGACTATCAAGCCGGGAAAGTGTCAGATGGGCATGAGGGAGGTTCACTACCTGGGGCACCGGGTAGGCGGGAACACCCTGAAGCCAGAGCCTGACAAAGTGGGAGTGATCGTGAACTGGCCCACTCCCGTGACCAAGAAACAGGTGATGTCCTTCTTGGGCACTGCAGGGTACTATAGGCGCTTCGTACAGCACTATAGTAGCCTGGCAAAACCTCTGACGGACCTCACCAGGAAGAAGCTACCCCACATCGTCAACTGGACAGATGGCTGTGAGGGGGCCTTCCAGGCGTTGAAAACCGCACTGTGCAACGCCCCTGTGTTGAAATCAGTCGACAGCAGTCGACCGTACTTGGTGCAGACCGACGCCAGCGAGTTTGGCCTTGGTGCTGTGCTCAGCCAGGTTGACTCGGAGGACCAAGAGCACCCCGTGTTATACCTAAGCTGGAAGCTTTTGCCGAGGGAAGTGGCCTACTCCACCATCGAGAAGGAGTGCCTGGCCATAGTCTGGGCCCTGCAGCGCTTGCAGCCCTACTTGTACGGTCGCCCCTTCACTGTGGTGACCGACCACAACCCTCTGCGCTGGCTAAACCAACGGCAGGTTGCTAGGCTGGAGCCTTGCCCTTCAGCTGTTTGACTTCACCATTGAACACAAAACAGGCAAAGAGCATGGAAATGCAGATGGACTCTCCTGCCAGGGTGAACCTACTGAGGTGCCCATGGAGGCATACCGTGGGGTACTGCCTCCCTAGCGCACACCAAAAGGGGGAGGTGTCACGATATGGTATGAAATATCATATAAGTTTAGTTACTCTTCAGCTCATGAGGTGGGCTAAACCCCCCTTTCCCTAGCTGACTCTCCTTGTTTCTCTCTGGGCTACAGACTGTATGCTAGAAGGGGGTTTTATTGCCCTGGGGTCGTAAATTCCAGGCTCGGACGAAAGTCCCTCACCCCTCCCACCTGCTCTGGTTAGAACTGGAAAAGTGGCTCCAAAAATTCATGAAAGATTCTTTGTTTAGTTTTTGTTAGATATTAGGCAAACGATTTAAGCTAGAAATACGAAAATATATATTCTTATTCTCACTCGGTGTATCTACACATCCCGCGAAACACGGGCTTCTAACTCCATCTGGTAAAGAAGTAGGGATTTCTCTGTAAATATGTATCCCAGATAGGACATTTTTGATCTCATTAGAATGCCCACGTTAATCGGAGATGAATGATGAGTTTGTTAGAACTATGGCGTGTTTTGTAGTGAAGTTATAGAAATTAGAGAAAATAGTTTAAAGTTTAGGCAGAATGTAGAGAGAGGAGGGTCTGGATAAGCCAGCCTTTCTGTGATGTCACAGCCTTAATGTTTTAAGTGTCTGGCAGGCTCTGAGGAGTCACTTTCTGCTTGTTTTCTTGTCTTCTCCTGGAAGAGCCCTGCTCACGTCCAAATGAGCTGGGACGTATGGGAAAAACTCCACTAGCCTGATTGCCTGTCATGCTTTGAACATGTAAGTGTTGCTTTTTCCTCATTTATTCCCTTTATGTTATAATTACCCTTGTACATATTTGCAATTGTCTCATTTATAACATCTTTATAAAATATTTTTGATAAAGCACTGCCTAATTTTTTATGGGATATAATATTATATATTAGTCCGTTCTCCTGTTCTAAACCGTACCCTAAGTCTCTTGAAGGGAAAATACGCTACTGTTACTGTTGTGTTGGGTTAGCTTCGGACCCGTTTAATCGAAGCTGGTGGCAGCGAGAGTGTGCTGACTTTTGGGGTTATGCTGAAGCGACTGCGGCATTGCTAATTATTGTTCCTGCCTGAGTGGGAGTAGTTATCGCGTCGCTGCAGCGTACCCAATAGCCAGTACATAGCAGGCAGCCTTTCTGGCCACTAATTACCCAGGGTGCAGTACCTAATCTGACCTGAGAGCAAGGGGGCGCCAGAGAGCTGCAAGTGTTAAGTGGAACTGTAAGCGGGATATACATAAATTCCTGCAGTTTGTGGTATATTGAAAGCAGTGGGATACCTAGAATAAGCCCCTGCTGTAAGCTAAGAGGTCAATAGCCTTGTGTGTGGTTTTTCATCACATCGTGGAGTGGAGGGATAACTAAGATAAGCCCCCTGCACATGTGATAGCCGTCTGTTGGCCCAAAGTCACCTCAATCCGTGACGTAGGGGTGACGGTCACGGTGTGAATCCTGGCCCATTTGTGACAGCGGTCAGGGGAATCGTGACAGCTACGATCACTCTGATTGGTTGTTGAAAATGACTCTTCCACTTTCACTTTCATTCAGAGCAATCGTAATATTTCACCAATGAAAATTGGTAAAATATTACAATCCAGCCATGGCCGATGCTGCAATATCATCGGCCATGGCTGGAGACCGCGATCTGCCCCGCCACCGATCTCCTGTCCTCCGCTCCCCTCCATCCTCTCGTCCGCTCCCCCCATGGTCCGATCTCACCCCCACTTACCTACCGAGCTCCGGTGTCCCTCCCGGTGTCTGTCGATCTTCTCCATGGGCACCTCCATCTTCCAAAATAGTGGGCGCATGCGAAGTGCACCGGCCGAATCTGACGGCCAGCAGATTCATTCCAGGTACATTTTGATCACTATGATAGGTTCTATCACATTGATCAAAATAAAAAAAATAGTAAATAACCCCCCTTTACCACCCCCATAGATAGGGAAAATAATGAAATAAAGAAAAAATATTTACTTTTATTTTTCCACTAGGGTTAGAACTAGGGTTAGGGTTGCAAATAGGGTTAGAGTTAGAATTAGTTTTAGGGTTGCAATTAGGGTTACGGTTAGGGTTGCAATTAGGGTTAGGGTTGCAATTATGGTTAGAATTAGGGTTAGGGTTAGAATTAGGCTATGTGCACATGGTGTGGATTTGGCCGCTGTGGATTCGTAGCAGTTTTCAATCACGGTTAGAGTACCATGTAAACCTCTGGTGATGAAAATACTGCGCGGAAACGCTGCATTTTATTTTCCGCAGCATGTCAATTCTTTGTGCAGATTCCGCAGCGTTTTACACCTGTTCCTCAATAAGAATCCACAGGTGAAATCCGCACAAAAAACACCGGAAATCCTGGTAAATTTTTCAAAAACGGCGCGGAAAAATCCTAACACAAATCTGCAATGTGGGCACATAGCCTTAGGGTTAGGGTTGGAATTAGGGTTAGGGTTGGAAATATGGTTAAGATTAGGGTTAGGGGTGTGTTGAGGTTAGGGTTAGACTTGTGGTTAGGGTTATGTTTAGGGTTGGGATTAGGGTTAGGGGTATGTTGGTGTTAGGGTTGTGGTTAGGGTTGGGATTAGGTTTAGGGGTGTGTTGGGGTTAGGGTTGTGATTAAGGTTATGGCTAGAGTTGGGATTAGAGTTACTGGTGAGTTGGGTTAGAGTTGGAGTTAAAATTGAGGGGTTTCCACTGTTTAGGCACATCAGGGGTCTCCAAACGCAACATGGCGCGACCATTGATTCCAGCCAATCTTGCATTCAAATTGTGCTCCCTCCCTTCCAAGCCCAAACAGTGGTTTACCCAAACATATGGGGCATAAGCGTACTCAGGAAAAATTGCACAACTTCGGGGGTCTAATTTCTCCTGTTACCCATGGGAAAATAATAAAATGGGGGCTAAAAACTTATTTTTGTGGGGAAAAAAATGATTTTTTATTTTCATGGCTGCGTTATAAACTTCTGTGAAACACTTGGGGGTTCAAAGTGCTCACCACACATCTAGATAAGTTCCTTGGGAGGTCTATTTTCCAAAATGGGGTCACTTGTGGGGGGTTTCTACTGTTTAGACATATCAGGGGCTCTGCAAACGTAACATGACGCCTGCAGACCATTCCATCAAAGTCTGCATTCCAAAAGGTCACTACTTCCCTTCCGAGCCCAAACAGTGGTTCCCCCTACATATGGGGTATTAGCGTACTCAGGACAAACTGGACAACAACTTTTGGGGTCCAATTTCTCCTGTTACCCTTGTGAAAAAAAAATTTGCGAGCTTAAAAAATAATTTTTGAGGAAAGAAAAATTATTATTTTTTTCATGGGTCTGCGTTATAAACTTCAGGGAAGCACTTGGGGGTTCTAAGTGCTCACCGCACATCTAAATTAGTTCCTTGGGGGGTTTAGTTTCCAAAATGGGGTCACTTGTGGGGGAGCTCCAATCTTTAGGCACACAGGGGCTCTCCAAATGCAACATGGTGTCCACTAAAGATTGGAGCCAATTTTTCATTCAAAAAGTCAAATGGCGCTCCTTCCCTGCCAAACCCTGTTGTGTGCCCAAACAGTGGTTTCCCCCCACATATGGGGTATCGGCGTACTCAGGACAAATAACTATCGGGGTCCAGTTTCTCCTTTTACCCTTGGGAAAATAAAAAAAATTGTTGCTAAAAGATCATTTTTGTGACTAAAAAGTTAAATGTTCATTTTTTTTGCCAATGTGCACCATGACCGCTGGGTCCTCACCAGCCCCTCCCAGTAATCTGTCAACGCGATCAGCATTGTGTCGGACTCGAGCACCAGGTAGGCAGCACACCGTTCGACGATCCCTGTCTTTGTGACAGATTGCCCTATCTGTTCCCCTAATAATTGAGTCCCCCACTACCAGCACCTGTCTGGCCTGCCCTGCTCTCCTATTTCCCCCCTTACTGGAGCAGACACTCCTCCGGCTTTCAGAGGACATGCCTGGCTGCAGTAGTGCTACCCCTGTACTGGCACCCCCCTCATCTGCCAACTTAGCAAACTTATTGGGGTGTTCCAGATCAGGACTAGCCTCCCTGGCACTCTTCCCTCTACCCCGCTTCCTAACTGTCACCCAGCTTGCTGCTCCACTGTCCTGCAGCTCCATCCCACCATCCCCCTCATCTATCCCATTGAGTGTCTGCTCAGTGAGCAGAAGACTCCTTTCCATGTTGTCAATGGATCTCATTGTTGCCAGCTG
This sequence comes from Ranitomeya imitator, assembly GCF_032444005.1. Taxonomy (NCBI): domain Eukaryota; kingdom Metazoa; phylum Chordata; class Amphibia; order Anura; family Dendrobatidae; genus Ranitomeya; species Ranitomeya imitator. The sequence continues at coordinate 59,814,869 of NC_091282.1, read as the reverse complement.
CACATTTAGATCCAGAATCTGGGCTTTCAAATGCACAACGTGCTCACATCTCGCACAGCAGTATGCACCCTCAACCGGCTGATCAAGGACTGCATACATGTGGCAAGATGTGCACTGGATGGCATTAACAATAGTGGAGCACATTTCCTAATGGGGATTACACCAGACAGAAAAGATAAGTAAAAAGAAATGCAAAGTATTAATAAAATGCAAACAGCAATTCGGTAATTCCTCCCTTGTAAACTTTCATTCACACTTACACTCCAGTCACACTCGCTAAGAAAGAAGATTTAAAGAGAGTTTTTTTTTCCATAAGCACCAACCCAACCAAGAGACTGAAAACCTGTATAGAGAAAAGTAGGTTAAGAAAGCCCAAGAAAATTAAACAGGTAGAAAAGCACTAAGCAATTCACAATTCAGCAATTCACACAGGTATTTGCTGCAGGATTCCAAAATACCTCGTCACCGAATCACAGTAACATCTGCTATGTAGTGTTGAGCGATACCGTCCGATACTTGAAAGTATCGGTATCGGATAGTATCGGCCGATACCCGAAAAATATTGGATATCGCCGATACCGATATCCGATACCAATACAAGTCAATGGGACATCAAGTATCGGAATGTATCCTGATGGTTCCCAGGGTCTGAAGGAGAGGAAACTCTCCTTCAGGCCCTGGGATCCATAGGGATGTGTAAAATAAAGAATTAAAATAAAAAATATTGATATGCTCACCTCTCCGGTGGCCCCTGGACACCACGCGGCTAACCGGCCGGCTTCTTTGTTTAAAATGAGCGCCTTTAGGACCTGTGAATGACGTCGTGGCTTCTGATTGGTCGCGTGCCGCCCATGTGACCGCGACGCGACCAATCAGAAGCCACGACGTCATTCGCAGGTCCTAAATTCCTAGAATTAGGAGTTTAGTGAATGAGAATGACGTCGCGGCTTCTGATTGGTCGCGTCGCGGTCACATGGGCGGCACACGACCAATCAGAAGCCGCGACGTCATTCGCAGGTCCTAAAGGCGCTCATTTTAAACAAAGAAGCCGGCCGGCTAGCCGCGTGATGTCCAGGGGCCGCCGGAGAGGTGAGCATATCAATATTTTTTATTTTAATTCTTTATTTTACACATCCCTATGGATCTGATACCGATACCCGATACCACAAAAGTATCGGATCTCGGTATCGGAATTCCGATACCACAAGTATCGGCCGAAACCCGATACTTGCGGTATCGGAATGCTCAACACTACTGCTATGTGTCTGATTTTGTCTGTACATTCAATTTGACTGTGTCTGCTGGACCAATTTATATGATTTTGTAAATGATAGAAAGTGATTGAGCGGCCTCCATTTATATGTGCGGGGTCTGTAAAATTCTACCTGCCCTCCATGTGTAGTGTCAGTGCTATCTGCTCTCTACTTGTTTTCCATATATAGTGCAGAGTCTTTCACTCTCTTCTAGTGTTGAGTGATACTTTCCTATATTGGGAAATATCGGGATCGGATTGGATCGGCCAATATCCAAAAAATATCGGATATCATAGTAACATAGTAACATAGTAACATAGTTAGTAAGGCCGAAAAAAGACATTTGTCCATCCAGTTCAGCCTATATTCCATCATAATAAATACCCAGATCTACGTCCTTCTACAGAACCTAATAATTGTATGATACAATATTGTTCTGCTCCAGGAAGACATCCAGGCCTCTCTTGAACCCCTCGACTGAGTTCGCCATCACCACCTCCTCAGGCAAGCAATTCCAGATTCTCACTGCACTAACAGTAAAGAATCCTCTTCTATGTTGGTGGAAAAACCTTCTCTCCTCCAGACGCAAAGAATGCCCCCTTGTGCCCGTCACCTTCCTTGGTATAAACAGATCCTCAGCGAGATATTTGTATTGTCCCCTTATATACTTATACATGGTTATTAGATCGCCCCTCAGTCGTCTTTTTTCTAGACTAAATAATCCTAATTTCGCTAATCTATCTGGGTATTGTAGTTCTCCCATCCCCTTTATTAATTTTGTTGCCCTCCTTTGTACTCTCTCTAGTTCCATTAT